>NW_027466871.1:1035000-1040000 GCF_046128005.1 Genypterus blacodes
TGGAAATCTCTGATGCATCTGTGTCATTCTACATAATCATATCTTTGACAAACAGCTGTGGTCTGCAGATGACATGCATCCATGCCACCTCTCCTTCATGGCTGCGGGGAAATCAACAGCCCATTATGAGGCTGAAATAGGCCTAAAGAATTTTTCGCCTCATCTCCTCAGCCATACCTCCAGTCAACTGAAAGAGCTGACAAGGTAGAAAAAAGCTGACACTGAAGTCTAATTCTATAAGGATAAAATCCTCATAATCATCAGAGGTGCAGTTTCCTGCCCCCGTCTTTTCCCAGTAGGGAGAGAGGAAAACGGCTTAGACAGCGTGCAATTTGCACAAATTTAATGAGCAGTATGGTGATTAATGGTGATTAGGTAAATTGTTGTTTCTATGTACATTTCAACCAAATCTATAGTTAACAAGGGAGAAAAAATCTGCTAACAAGGGAGGACGCCATTTGTTCTCATTCCCCTTCAAACTGCCTTCTGGGATACCAAGGACAAATGAGGCTGCTCAGATAGACCCATGATTGGTGACAAATAATTACCAGCCAGCAGGCCAGCAACATCAGTAATGTGTAACTACTTTTTCATCTTATTCTAGCTGTCTGTCTTCCTGTCTCTCTGTTTGCTGCTGTCAACACCTGTTAACCTGAAGCTACAGTTCTCCACCTGTCCACCAGCCAATGTCCTCCTTTTGCAGAATCACCCTGACACACTCATGCTGCTTTCACTGTCCATTATGATTCATGTGTCCACTCTACATATACATATTCATACAAACATAGTTAGAACAATATACACAGTTGTTGAAGCCGTAGTGTTGCTTGCTGTCGCCGTTTCTCATATAAATAGGAGGAAAATCGTAACTTTGGGGCAATTTTTTATAATTTGATTTGGGTCCATATTTAAGCTCCCCAAACAGAAACAAACCAGATTTTCTTTGTTATTGCTTTTTCTGCAATTTGCCAATCTCTTAAATTTTTTATATCACATGAATGGAAATGTGAACGTAAACACCAGTTAAGAGCCTAGCTTGTCGGCCTTTTCATCTCATTTAACCTTTAAAATTGATTTGTCGTGATCTTTAATAAACTCCATGTCGCTGTGGCCCTCCAGTGCCTCTTGAATGTGACTGTAAATGTGTTCTCATTACAGTAAAACTCACCAAAACGTCTCTTTCTCTTTGTTGCCTTTTCACTGGCGTCTGTTGGTGGGTCATGGGGCATTCAGGTGGTATGGGAAATCGGTAAATAAGAAACTTCACAATTGGAAATTCCGCCCAAGTCGAATTCTAGATGCATCCTGACTGAGCCAACCAGTTGAGATGTATCCGTGACCTTTGAGCCTTGCCTCAGATCAGCAAATAAACCTGAAAAACTAAACAAATCACTTGGTGCTCTTCTATTTGTGCCCAAAATACTTCAAACTGAAATGTACAACAGTGACATGTAATATTTACCACCTTCCCAATTTGTGTACGAATGCATCACGATTTGTCATTAACGACCAAACAATAATAACAACTTTCGGGGAGAAACTATGAGATGTTTGTGAATAACCTGACCGAGGGGCAAGACCCAGGAATTATATGAAAGATAATTTACTGTTATAGACTCGAGGTGCTGGGTGTGCTCTAAGGTCAGGGGTCAGTCAGTCAGTTTGTCTGTCCAGTCGGCTGCGTGTCTGTCTCCGAGCCTGGCTAGCTGCCTGGCCAGCTGTCTGCCAGTGGATGATGTCATTCAGAGAGCAACATAATTCCCAGGGATTTACAGCTGAATTGAACTTTATTGTGATGTTAATGGCAGAGCTCCGATACTTATATTTCTGTGTAATTCACAGACAAACAAGCCATTCGGAGTTTCCACATCTCCACGTTTCCACGCTCCCCTGGGAGAATACAAGCGTACATCCTGTCAGCACTGATAAGACACACCAGATCCTCCTGCATTCTGCTGTCTCATGTAGACTGTTAATAGAGGAGGAGAATTATTCATTGTCTTCAGCAGTAATCTATTATGTCTGTAAAACCCCACTTCTGTTTCCCTGCCTGTGTGATTCTATTATGTTCTATTGTGCCTGAAATTCCGTCACTTTCATTCAGCACAGCGTTTCTAAATAGCAGATGGCTTGCTAGCAGTGATAAGAAACACACATTTAGCAGATAAATGAATAAATCAAAATTATGGTTGGGTGTAATATCTAATATTCATATCCTGCCAACTTCAGCTGCAAGAAATTAACACAACTGTGTGCTTCACTCTCACTCTCTCTGTATGTGTGTGTGTGTGTGTGTTTGTGTGTGTGTGTGTGTGTGTGTGTATGTATGAGTGTGGGTGAGACAAGGACTCGAGTGCTATTCTCTGCTTGTAAAGCCTACACACACTGATTTACATGGAAAATATATTTTTCCACGAGATGAGTGTGTGCACAAACAGCTTTTAAAATTGATTTTATTGAGCTGTGATTGGTGCTCACATTCTCTACATGCCCTGTGTGTGTTTATGTATGCATGAGCACACACACGGAAATGCACATGTGCATTGGTGCGTGTGTGTGTAAGGCAGAGCAAGACAGTCAGAGAGAAATCCATACGTGTGTGTGTGTGTGTGTGTGTGTGTGTGTGTGTGTGTGTGTCTCTACCATGAGGCTGCATGCTGGTAAGCTGGGTAAAAAATGCGAACCTGAAAATGGCAGGTGTAGGCAAGAACAAGTGGAAATCAGACACTGGCTGATGCATACATTCATATATACTGTGTGTGTGTGTGTGTGTGTGTGTGTGTGTGAGAGAGAGAGAGAGAGAGTGAGAGAGAGAGAGAGAGAGAGAGAGAGAGCGAGAGATGTAGTCTACGCATATGAATACGTGTCTGTGTGTGTTATTCTAACACAGGTTGGCAGGAAGCTTGCTGCTTACACTAGTGTACACTGTATTCTGCCTCTGTCCAGAATCTGTCCAATATGTTGCTGGGTGTAAATGACTGTGGTAGAGTTTTCTATTGCAGCACAGATGGGAAAGGAGCAGTGCGGGAGACATGCAGTGCAAAATTGCATTACTTGCAGTTTAAGCATCTGTGCATGTGTGTGCATTTGAGTGAGACGGAGAGAAGGCGTGTATATGTAGGCAGGTTAATTGCTGCGTGACCATGCTGAGAGCTGTGACCTCTGACCTCTCATAGGTCAGGGAAGGCCTTTCCTGATTGGTTGCACAAGAGAAAATGTATAATTAGTCTGAATACCCTTGCCGATGACCTTCTTATTCAGCAGAACAGACGCAATGTGCACACTTACACATTTAGATTTACACATTTTTACATAGCAGCCAAAATTTACCCTTTACTACTGATGTCTGTGGATTATTTAGAGGAACACAGCAGGACATTTAGAAAAGAAATGTCTCTGTTGAATTTTATATTACACCACAAATTCACACATTTCCTGCAGCCTGAGTGGCTCATGCATCCAAACCAGCTAAACTAACTGCCACTGAGGATCATGGGAGGAAAAATGCACATTCAGAATCAATTTTATCAGTGACTTTAAAAGTAACGTAATAAGGATTTAAAGGAGAGTTTGTACTTCATGCCGGGACGTCTTAACAGGGTTCAAAAGAGCAAATTATGAGCAATAAATAACAGAGAGCCAGCCAATATTGTGTTCACAATATTTCTAATAATGTGTTTATTGCTTGCAGTAATCAATACATAATTTACCAGAGTCCAGGAGAGGAGGAGTTGATGGTTAGTTTGAATCTAATGATAATTTACAGTATTTACAGTAGACAGTGTATTTATGTTGTAACAGTTTTGGTTTTGCTGATTTTGATCATTTTCAGTAATTAGTGTACAGTGTTGGTATTGATCAGTGTGAAGGTTGACCAGTAAAAACATGTTCAGTGCAATAGTTTAGCATTTAGTGTTAGTTTCCTTACAGAATGTTAATGTAATACAAATGTAATTTCCCTCAAATGATGAATGGTCTTATTATACAGTACAGAGTAAAACTATTTTCAACTGTCAAATATACACATATTGTATAAACATGATGTCATGTGCATATGAGACTGCGACTGTGACTGTGACAATATGTCGGTGTGTGTGTGTCTGTGAGTGTAGCTCTGTTGTGATCATGTGTTCTAATATTACCCTGGAGATTGAATAAAACAGCCAATAGAATGTCACTGGAATTAGTCACTGACATCCTGAGCTATAAATTGACATTCATGTCATTGGCACCCATCATTTTGACAGGTGTGTGCGTGTGTGTGTTTGTGTGTGTGTGTGTGTGTGTGTGTGTGTGTGTGTGTGTGTGTGTGTGTGTGTGTATGAATGTGTGTGCATGGATCATTGCACATACAGTATATCAGATTTTTGTTTGTGGCAGGTTTGGAAATGAGAAGTTGTCAGTTAACAATAAATGCACCACTTTTTGCAGGGATGTTTCATTTTTGCACACATACACACACGTACACACACACACAAACACACACACACATACACACACGGTAACAAAAGCCTCCAGATTTCCCCTCACACTGGCATATCTGAGGCGGGGCTGTAATCGTTCCTGACAAGTTATGACAGAATCTATGACATGATACGGCGGCTGGCAGAGACAGCCGGGCTGCACTCGATGCTAAATGGATGAGGACGTTTGCATTATGCAGTGTATCTTATTGTTATGTATGAAGATGTTTCATACTGAGCAGAGTTGTATTGTGCCACATCATATTGTGTTGTATGGCTAAGCTCGGCATTGTGTCCACTAATGCACTGTGCCTTTTGGTAACTGCTTTTGTGTTGTGTTTTATTGTGTCTGTCCCGGGGCCAATTTACCCTGAATGCAGCTGAGCGTCCTGAGGCCTGTCTGTTAATGTTAACGTTACAGACATTCAATATCAGTTTATGTATGAGTGCACCCACTCCCTCTTAATGTGTGTGTGTGTGTATATATGTGTGTGTGTGTGTGTGTGTGTGTGTGTGTGTGTGTCTGACAGTGTCTTA
>NW_027466871.1:1045000-1047500 GCF_046128005.1 Genypterus blacodes
TGCATATGCATGAGCGGGTGATTTGCAGTATCATTAATAGCGGTGGAGCAGGCGTGCACCTTAATGATCCCCATCCCTCCAGCTCCCCTGCCTCTGACGCCGCTTCACCCCTGACTGCGGGGGCCAGCGGGGTTCACGTCAGGACAGAGCACAACACACACAAGCACGTCTTTTCTATATCAACAGACACTTAACTAGAGAAAGGAGGTTACTAACTAAAACCATCAGCAAGGAGTCTCCACCCCCTCCGCCCACGTGAGGAGCCAGGTTGTCAGCTTCAATCCACCAAGTCTGGCTCTGGTCCCATATTTCACGATGGGAATGGAGCCGTATTCACTCGGTTGAGGTTATTCAGCTCGTATCCTTCAGCGTTCCGTCTCAGTGGACCCTTCCGTCCAGGTTTAACCAGCCTCTTCACGCTGAGCCTCGTGCCCACACCGCTCAATGCTGAAACCATAACTAAATATCAATCATTCCTTTTCTCCCTCTGTCATTCCGATGGCCCCCGTCACACAATCCCATTTGTTCTCTTTTTTGCTGCCCCCCCCCCGCCCTCGCCCACTCACCCTCTCACATCCTCACATCCCTGCTCTCCACCTTACACAAACACAACTCTAATAAATTGTGGCACTGGTAATTACATAGAAACCCACCGGTAAATTTCACTTCCATTTACATTTAGATTACAGAATATTTCATTCCTATCAATCTGCACCCCGAGACCACTGTGAGCTTAGCTTAGCCCCCATGCAGACACAACTGTTCCTGACATTTTTATATCCTCATCACTGCATATACCAAAGCGCACACAAACACACACACACACGCACACAAATGCACATACATGAAATGCACTAATGCATGGCAGAGCAAGTAAACATCCATAAGCATACATGACGTGCAAACATGCTCTCTCTCTCTATCTCTATCTCTCTCTCACACACACACACACACACACACACGCTGAACAATAAATCTCAATGTTCCCAATACAGCTCTCACCTGCACATATGGACAAATGCACACATTAAGGTGGTAAATCCTCATTTTCTCTCACACGCACGCACACACACACACACGCATAGTTACTCAGTGCTGATTGTGTCATTAAACCAAAAGCTGTTTTTCTTAGTCTGTTTGTGAACTTCATATATATGTTAGAAAGTGCCATGATTTACCTTGAACTGTGTGAGATTTATCTGAGGACACTTTCTCACACAATTTCCACAGAGCTCAGGTCTTGTTTGTGTGACCCGTACAGAAATCTTTGTGAAAAAACGTCTATCTGCCTCCACACTTAAAATTCTTAATACTATTTTCATAGTGCTGACATGGTGCGTCTGTCTGTAAGGGAAATACATTCCTACCCCCCAACCCGGCCCCCACACACGCACACACACACACACACACACACAATTGCAGGCACATTCTCTTGTTGACGCACGTAAATTCATCCACGCCTGGATCATAAACACATTCGGAGGCAATCTCATCCGCCGTGCATAAAGGAGAGCAATATGCGCCCAAAACCAAACTGCAATATTTCAACAGTTTATAAGGAGAGAGGAGGAGAGGAAAAAAAGCCAGGGGCGCAAACTGGGGAAAACAGATAACACCAAGACTTTTGCCTCCTCTCTCTCTCTCTCTCTCTCTCTCTCTCTCTCTCTCTCTCTCTCTCTCCCTCTCTCTCTCTCTCTCTCTCTCGCTGGCTCTCTTATCCCCCGCCACCCCATCCACCAGCCAGATGCGGCATTACTGCATCATTTCCAACAGTAATGAGTGCACCAGGAGCCGAGAGGAGAGCGAGGGAGTGTGTGTGTGTGTGTGTGTGTGTGTGTGTGTGTTGGGGGGGCTGACGGGGGGTGGGACACTTCAGGGAATTAGAGTGTTTAAAATATACACACCAATTTCCCTCTTGTGAATGATCTTGGCAAACCGCTCCCTCCCAATACATACACAATGCATAACCCGGAGGCAGGGAGTCCGACTGCAGCTCTCACCTGCATATTGAGCACTTTCTGACATTATTTGTCCTGCTGTCTCTTCAATTGCATGATTGTTTGGGATATGAACATGACTGCTCTTGCTTTGCTCTCAGTTGAACTCCAGGAGAGAAAATGCATTACCTAGAAATGCTTAAGTGTATGAGACATTAACTAAAGCTTTCTCCGGGAGACACTATGGAGGTAATTTCCGCCGTGAAATTGGTTTCCTTTTTCTCAGTGTGAGACACACACATTCCCAGGAGGTAAAATAGGCTCAGAAAAAAAGCATATAAAGACAACAACTCCGTCAGTGTCAGGGTGGGCATGTGTGTGGGTGGGGACATACAGTACATATACGTGAAGGTGCCCAGGTGAGGAGAGGAGTGTGCTGATGTTCCCTCTCTGCTTCATGGTCATTAGGGAGCCGTGTTGATATGATCTGTGGAGGTTCAGGCCCGTGGCTGCAGGAGGAAATTGGAGTGGAGAGGTGATTTGGTAATTTAGACCGCAGAGCA
>NW_027466871.1:1052500-1065000 GCF_046128005.1 Genypterus blacodes
TCTGCCACAGAGCCTCCAGCAGTGACATCATCAAGATATCAGCAAAATCAGCAGAATAATCAGTACATTCATCAATCCAGTGCAATCAATCTACTGACTCAAAATAAGAGCTTGAAGACGATGAGTATTGAACTTCTTTTCCATTTATTTGCCAACTTTCAAGACGATCAATGATTTCACTTTCAGAATAATAATTTGACTCAAAACTACTTGGATTAACTACAATCAGATGGCAAGTGTGCACAAATGAAGTATACAAGCAAGTCAAGACGTTCAAAACTAACACAACCAAATATAACAACACACACACAAACACACACACAAACACACACACACACACACACACACACAGACGTGGCACTGCTCAATTAAAATGCTGACTAAGTGTGTCCTGCTTTGAAATCCGCCCCCATCAGTGTGGATGCGGTCCAAGGTGTCAGCATGATGAATAGGTCTCGCCTCTGGTCAGCCGGCTCAAAGGTAACCGCTGGTCTCAGGTGAAAGATGGTCCTCTGGACAGGGGTGAGTGAGTTTAACGTCCGGTTTTGACGTGCCGACTGCCGTCCGTCCTCCCGCTCCTGTCCGTCGCTATCGCTCGTTGCTCTTTGATTTATCTCAGATCCGCAGAGTAAAAAAGGATTTCACCGCTGGGATTTGTCAGGGAGGAACGTCTGGCGTCTTGGCTTTGATAAGGCGCCGCTGCATTAAGAACGCACTGTAAAGACAGCTGGCTCCACACACACACACACACACACACACACACACACACACACACACACACACACACACACACACACACACACACACACACACACACACACACACACACACACACATACACACACACACACACACCTCTCACTTCACCAGTCTGTTTGTTAAGAGTTCTCTATATTACTTCGCCTCCCTCTGGACTTCCAGGTACGTCTAGATTAGAAGTTTTCTTTACGACTTTATCATCCATAATTAGTCACAGGCATCGGTCCTGTGTGTATATTAGTGCTTAATCATCACTGGTGAGTCATTCCTCAAACTCTCATTAACACCTCAAAGGCTTTTGTTCTCTGCATCAACGGCGAGGGAGGACAGGGGGGAAGGGACGTAACAAAGGCGAGGTGTGTGTAAGAGGACAGATACGGCGTCCGGCTGCACCCCTCAACTCACACACACACACAGACACACACACACACACACTCACACAGTTTTCATTTCTTTAACCGTCCCCTCTCGTCCACAGAAATCTCCTCATCTCTCTCTCCTTCTCTGACATATTGGCGCAGAGTCAAGGAGCTCTGTGGTCCCTTTAGAAATCCTCCCTCATGTCGAATCCCGCTGGTTGGTGTGCGAGCGTATAGCTGTTCATCCACTGTAGAGACGCTTTGATGTATATTTCACTACCGCGGCAGAAAACAGATGAATCGTTGGCGATACAGCACAGTGTCAAAGAAAGTGCAAATGCGCCAGTTTGTGTGCCTCTGCATGTGCACCCGTATGTTTCTACTCATTCCGCAGGGGAGCAGAACAGTGTTTATGCAAATGAGGTGGCGTTTAAGCATATGCCCTGAACAATAATCCTGAAACGAGTCTTTAACTCCAGAGAAACACTGCCGCCATTGAGGGAGAGGAGTGCTGAGCTCCATCAGGAGAGGACAGAGGTGAGACGAAGCCACCTGGTTTGCCATTTGGCGTCGGCACGTTTGCTCATAGGTGCACGGGCAACATCCAGGATATTAACGATGACGGCCACCGGATCAGTATAGCGTCGGACTCCCTTTGGGTTATCAAGCTCGTAATAGCGTCTTGACATTCTTTTTATCGTCTGTAAATGACCGGAAAGGAGATGATTTTAAATGTCAGTTAATAAAAACGTGTTTGCCAAACCGAAATGAAAGAGGCGGTAATGTTGTTGGGTCTTATGTCGTCGCACAGAACCATTTAAGATGCCCCCTAATGCTGCAGTCACTGACTTTCATAAAGCCTAATGTTAAGGCACACTCACACACACACACACACACACACACACACACACACACACACACACACACACACACATACACACACACACACACACACACACACACATACACACACACGCAAGCTCAGCCATCAGGCCCTAGTGGAGCAGTTTGAGAGCGAGCAGGTGAGTGCTGCTGAATACTAAAGTCCTGTATGACTGGACCATTCCTGCTGACCGTTGCAAAGTGCTCCCACTGATCACCGCTAATGTCCTCCATCACAGTTTACACTCAACACTCCAGAGTGTGTGTGTGTGTGTGTGTGTGTGCGCGCGTGCGTATGGGGAGAAAGGGGAATAATTGGGACAGATGGGTGAGATAGGATGAAGAGAAAAAGGAGGGAGAGGAGGCAGAGGGGGAGAAGGAGACAGTTGGCATTGATTTTCACACTCTCTCAAGCCTTTATTGACATTTCATTTAGCTAATGAATTCATTAGCGCTTCATAGCATAATAACCTCTACTTGATAACCAGGATGGCTCCCTGGAGGAATTGTGCCATCTTTACTCTGGCGCCTCAGTGTTTCCCGAATTCCCTCACTTGCCCTCGACTTACTTTGATGTTTCCCTTCTGTTTCGGCTGCTTCTTTGCCTTTTACTTTGGATCCTGCGTCTTTGTGCTGCATCGTAGAAATGGTGAATTAGCCCATTAACCTGCCTCTCTCTCTCTTTTGACAACAACACAGCGTGGAGGAAATGTATGACTGTAGGCGCGCTCATCTGTCTCCTCTGCCGCCTATATATAGGCGTCTAATGTTTATGTACTCGCCGGCTTTGTAACGCTTGTTCACCTCAAAGATAGAGATGATCTTTACGCTGCTAACAAATGACAGGCTCATTCTTTATTTGTATGTCTGTGACCCGCTGCTGCAAACACACACCACACGCACAAAAAAACATTTTTTCCTCCCTCCCTCTCTCTCTCTCTCTCCCTCTGTCTCTCTCTCTCTAATGCACACACATGAAAATCTTCTTATTTTAGCTTCTAAAACTGTTCAAACGTATACAGCAACTACTTCTCGGATCACATGAACAATGACATCGTACTGTTTGCAAACACACTCGTCTCTGTGTTTGGAGTGACAGCTCTGTCAGTGTAGTCATCGTATCGAGGCGATCGTTGTGTTTGGGCCTGATGTCTCTATCTCTCTCTACATGCATTACCCAGAATGCATGTGGGTAATAAGTGTCTCCTGAACAAAGTTGTTTTGATTTGAGGCTTTTGTTTCATAACTTAAGCCACTAGTTGGAGAACACTTTACAATGCAAACTGAAGTTAAGTCAATATTCTAAGTTGAGACCTCATTATGGAGCTTAACACACAGATCACATTCCATTGAGCTACTTCATTCAGTGTTTAATCATGAAGTGTCCAAAGCTCATGTGCCGCTACACACACGTCATGCGTGATAAGTAATCATCCAGGCGGCGGTGAGCTTTGTGAGCAAACACACAGATGGCCGTCCTCTCATTTTTGATATTGCATGGGGACAGATGTTTGTCTGTGTGGTCATTAGTGATCGCAGCATCAGAATAATTACCTGAGGACACATAAACACACACGTTCACATACAATTAGTGAGTGTTAGTGAGCGATAATTACCTGGTGTTTGATGAACCATCTGGTACTCCAGCTCAGGTACAGATTAGATGATTCTCACCAAACGGCATCGCTTGACTTCTGTGAGACCTTGGACGTGGGAGATGAGCTGAGTTTAGTGTCAGTCACTGTGTGTCCTACACCCAGCATCCTCTATCTCTGCCCTCTCTCCTTTTTTTGATCGTCTTTATCTGTGCCTTGTGTCTCTTCCTACTTCATTTCTCTAGCGAGTACCTTTATACGCCCCCCCCCCCCCCTCTCCCCGACACTCCTCTTATATCTGTCGCCTATTGCTTTTCATCTCATCTCTGCAGCACATTCATTTTTTAGTGGGTCAAAGGTTCAGTTGTTTAGGCCTTTGAATCTTAGCCTGCGTGTGTGGGTGTGTGTGTGTGACTGTGTGGGATGTGTGAGTAATATTGCAGTAGCAATATTGTTGAAAATTCCTTGAAGGAATGATAGAAAATTGAGCGGCAGATTTATTTGATTGAAAAATTGTCAGCTTTTCTTTTCTTCTGTAACCTTGATCTTCCTCCTGTGATCCTCCTCCTCCTCTGTTGCTCTACCTGCTTCCATTTTTTTCATGCAGTAACAGATGTGGAGCTGCAATTATAGCTCCATCAAGTGTGTGCATGTGTGCGAGCATGTGCACAGCGGTGTGCACAACACACGTACCAGTTTGCAGCTGTGAGCCTGGATGCTAAATGTGTGTGTGTGTGTGTGTGTGTGTGTGTGTGTGTGTGTGTGTGTGTGTGTGTGTGTATGTGTGTGTGTGTGTGTGTGTGTGTGTGTGTGTGTGTGTGTGTCCACCAGCATGCAGGCAGCTAAGAACCAACATCTTCTGCTTGAGCACTCAGAATAAAGCAACTTACTGTAGATTTCTCATCTTGATCTTACACTCATTCCACCCCCGACTACTCATGTGTGTAAGGCTGATTTATAAAAATAACTGGAAGTGAAAGAAGTTGAGCAGGCACTTTGCATTTATAGATCAAAGTAGGGGAAGAATTTTAATGCATACGAATAAGTTTCACTTGCCTGAAATCACTGCCATAGATCAAGGCTTCCATGGGGCGCAGAGCTGCACAGAATAGCCTCCAACAGTGTCGAACAGTTTGCTGCATCACAACAGCAAGAGAGGAAGAGAAGCGTGACAAATAAAGATGCAAATGTTATAAAAGAAATGTGATGTTATGAAAGAATGTGTGTACAGGTTCAGATCTGTCTGCCAGGTTACTGTTTGGATCGTCAACGCGTTCAATCATAATGACAGAATTAAGGATGTACATGCTGTTGTTGGTGACGTACTCTCTCCTTTCATTCATGACGTGTTCACATCCAGTCTATAAACGGAGCTTTGCTGAAACTGTAGCTCTGCGTTTCCTCATTAAACTGCCTCCGCCGCAGCCTGGTACCTGTGACCTTTCACCGCTGCCCTCTGACCTCTCTCAGAGAGCCCCGGGGAGGAATAAGCAGAGGGAAATGTCAATGACGGGGTCAAGGTTCCAGAGAGATGAAGAGGGGATCATTGACCCATTACCTTATTAAATCCCCACGCACACAGGAACACACACGCGGACACGCATGTCATCCAGGAATGGAAAAAATGCCACAAGCACAAAGCGTGACAAAAATTCATGGGGTATTGTAATGACAGCGTGCGTTCTCTCATGTGTGTTCATTCTGTTCCGCTCTCATGTTTATGTATCAGGAGCCGGGACGGCGCGATAGTGCAGGGTCGGTCGCGCATGAGTAACAATACATCAAATTTATCCGACTTATCTCCGCCGGCAGCACAACCCGTGACGTGAACTCCAATAATTCACGGCGTTTTGCTTTCGGCCGGGTTCCCTCCTTCAAATCAGCGATTATGGAGAGAACAACATAGCACAATTATCACGAGCCGAAGCATTGGTGCATTTAGCAGATTGAAGATGCCAGGCGCTCGTCTCAGTGCTGTGAAGGAACGTCCTGCACGCTGCCAGGACGGCAGGATCGTAATGGTCTGCAAGCAGCCTCCAGCTACAAGCCACCAGGCCTTGGCTTCCTCTCATCTATGGGCCTGCTGCCTGTGTGTGTGTGTGTGTGTGCGTGTGTGTGTGTGTGTGTGTTTTGGCATGGCTGTGTGTGTGCATGCCTCTGTTCTCACTGAGTTGTGTGTCTCTGTGTTATGGATATTCATCAAATTCCCCAGGATTCTCCACTTTTCCTTTGCCATTAAGCCTGGAGACAAGAAGTAAACACAAACTCTGTCAGATCTCCTCCCTCCTCTCGCTCCCTCCTGTCTTACCCTCTTTTTGCTTATCAAATATTAGGTGTGTGCATGTGTGTGTGTGTGTGTGCGTATTGGTGTGTGTGTGTGTGGATTATACACTCAAAATGCTGCTCTAAAGTGAGAGGTCCTTGGGATGTGGAACATATGCGGGTGTTGCCGAGTATAAGCCTCGTTCAAAATTCTATGTTTGATGTGAAAGTGTCTCTCACATGTATTACAGAAGTGTGTGTTTGTGTGTGTATGTGTTCTAACCAAAGTCTCCGAACTTGCCATGTGTGTGTGTATGTGTGTGTGTGTGTGCGGTAACATCTTCTGTGTGAAAAATAGCGATGCGATTTATGTAAATGAGTGTCATCGGCCCTAGGTGGAGGCAGAATTCCCAGGCCTGACGAGTGGCTTAATGATTCATCAGGCTGGCTGAGGCAGGCATCAATAATGGATGACAGAGTGGGTCATGCAGGATTGCTCACCCCTTGATTAAAGCGCTCCACAGCTAAACGCCTCACTTCCTCCCTCCTCTCCCTTCTCTCGCTCCTCTCCCTCCTCTCCCTCCTCTCCCTCCTCTCCCTCTACCTTCTGCGGGGATAAACACAGAAATGTGCCATACAGACAGAAGCCCCCCAACACACACACACACACACACTTGCACACATCCACACAGTCACGTGCGTACCTCCACACACACCCACCCACACACGCACAAACTCACACGCTCCTCAATCTCTTTCCCTCCAGCTTAATGTCACCTCACCTCTCATGTGCTTAATAAGCTCTCATCCTTTCCTCATCTGCTCACTCTGTTTCTTTGGTCTTAATCCAATCACAAGTGAGGGATGGGGGGGATGGGGGGAGGGGGGGTTCAGAGGGGTAGCGAGCGACCGTTAGAGGGAAAAGAAGAAGATGATGGAAAGCGTGGGAGAAGAGAAGAGAAAGGCACAAATGAACGCTTTATGATTTGTCTGTACAGAAATGGAACCTTTCCCTCTGGAGATAAGACAAGAACATAAACGCTCTCTCTCTCTCTCTCTCTCTCTCTCTCTCTCTCTCTCTCTCTCTCTCTTACTCACCCCCTCCGCTCTCCGTCTCTGTCTCTCTAAGCTGTATGTGGGTGTCGGTGTGACAGGACAAATCTCTGCCTATTAGGAGACATAAACCTCTAAACCCGGAGCTCCACGGCCATACATACTAATGCTGCCATATAGTGGGCTGGGTGGAAGTTGAGGACTGTAGGTAGACAGATACAGAGAGAGGGAGAGAGAGAGAGAGAGAGAGACAGAGAGAGAGAGAGAGAGAGAGAGAGAAAGAGGGACGTGCTGGAGACAGGGAGGGATTTGGAAAGTGGAGAGGATCCTGGTGTGAATTCAATCCGACCACCAAGCAGTTTTAACACAATCTTTGAGTACAGCAAAGCCAGCTTTAACAAAGTCGGACTGATGTGCACCATAGAACAAGTTCACTGAATATGTATCCTCTTTCCTCTCTCTCTCTCTCTCTTTCTCTCGATCTGTCTCTCTCTCTGTGTGTGTGTGTGTGTGTGTGTGTGTGTCTGATGGTACTATCATTAACCATCCATGCTGCCGCGCTCGTATTTCCCAGAGAAACTGATCACTCATTCTTATTGGACACACTCGTGACACTTATGTCTTGAGAGCTAAAATGAACGCTCATACACACGTGCGCGCGCACACACACACACATGTTCACTCATACGCACGCACAAATGATCACCAACGCAAAAATCCTTCAAAAGACCCTGCAATCATAAAATGCCTGTAAGAAGCAATCATTCCTCAATTCAGGAACAAAACCATCTCATCGTTCTCCTCCCGCTCTTCCTCCTCCTCCTCTTCCTCCCTCACTTTGTCACACCCTTTCACCCTGGTCGCCGCAGCGTATCCGAGCCAGGTGGGCGTTAAAAAAAGTGTAGCATGTAATCTTGGCGTCTGCTTGTGGTAATCTGTCGTTTCCAAAGCTTCCATCCTCTTAATTTGTCTTTCATTTTTAATCCTAATCTGCTTCATCACACGCAGGCAGATTACAGCTTTCCGCTCGATCACTTTAATAGATAGAGACAATCCTCTTTAAAGCAGTCAATCAATCTGTCTCGTCTGGACAGGCCTGGATGTGACAGACAGTGTGTGTGTGTGTGTGTGTGTGTGTGTGTGTGTGTGCGCGTGTGTGTGCGCGTGTGTGTGTCACTCTGCTTTATTGTATATCCATTTATCCACGCATGTTTTTTCTATTGTGTCTGTAATTTAAATGTCAAGTGTGTATGGGCCATATAATTAAAAAATGTTCCGCCAGCTGAGAGAGGAACGCATTAATGCTTCAGATGACATTTACCGAGAGAGGAGAGAGACCTGATGTGCACGCAGATGGAAGGTCACACCTACGACACACACCTCCTAGGAAAGAGAGAGGGAAATGGAGAAAGAGAGAGAAAGAGAGACAGAGAGAGAGAGAGAGAGAGACGGGACGCTCAGGCCTTACCTGCCGCGTCTCCCCTCGCGTTTTCCGTTGATGTATTTATGTCAATTTCACCCCTGAGAGCAGGTGCGGAAGGAGCGAAACAAAAGGAGAACAGCTGCGAGACAAAGATAGCGGCTGCAAAAGCGCACGTGTGTGTGTGTGATGTACGGAGGAAATTCAATGAGGACGAGGTTCACTTCACCTCCCCGTCCTCCATCCCCGGCCACGCTTTGTACTCCCGTAATTGGTTTATGAGATTCTTTCTTAACGCGCGCGAAGAAGACGGTGGGAAACATTGGACAGGAAGTCGCCCCAAAGAGCACGCTGGGTTAGGAAATCACCTTAAAACAACACGAGGGAGTCCAGGGTTTAAAGGAGAGAGAGAGGAGGATAGGAAAGACAGGACGCAAAGGGCGGGAGAGGCATGCAGATGGGTGCGGGGGGCTTCCTCGGCCTTGTGACGTGACGGACAGGGTGTGAAAGTTTGATCGGCTGCTGAGTGATCGTTTGGTCGGGCCTCGTGACTCATCTAGAGTCACTCTAGATTTATGCAGGAGCGGCTGTGATCTGTCCATGCTGAGGGCTTTGTGCTTGGACTTGAGCCGATGAAAACTCATTACACATTACGTTTCCGTACCGCTCAGCCTGATGGTGACACTTTACATTTACACGCCCATTTGCACCGAGCTAGGTTTGATCCTGATGGTAACCTTGGTTTTCCTCAATAACCTTCATCAAGCCTGGATGTAACCACGGCAGTTGAGCGTCTACCTCACATGTTGGTGATATTTAGCCTCGAGGACGCCTCGCAAAGGACGCAGACGCTCTGTTACAAAAACACACCCCATGTCACCCGGGCGACAAAAGGCACAGAGCAAATTAGCAAATATAATCTCTTCATTATTTATTTATTATATTTTGCCGCGCTGTGCTGTGCCATCCAAAAGGTCACGGGGAGCAGCGGCACTCTGAGCGAGGAGACAAAGAGAGGAGACAAGCATCAAGGCCAGCGCTGGTCCTGTTGACCCTGCTCACCGTGCTGACCCTGCTCCCCTTGACACTTGATATCTCGCTGCATTTGTGCCAACGTCCCTCTAACAGGTCTTTGTTTTGTTCCGGCCTGGCGAGTATCCATTGTTTCCTGGCAGCAGTGTGTGTGTGTGTTTGTGTGTGTGACGGTACAACACTTGGGTACACACACATCTGTCCCGTCTGTCTGTCTGACTGCAGGAAAACACTAACGGCCTCATCTACGCTCACACACATCTGCGGTTTTGGCAGCGGCGAGTCCATGTTCTTGTTTTTGGCGTCTGAGCCTCTGAGCCGATGTAATGACCCGGACCAAGCGGTGACACATAAACGCACACACACACACACGCTCACACACACCAACTCAAACAAGCACCGGGACGGTACATGCAAATACACACACACACACACATACACACATTATGGGGACATATTAACGATCGTCCAGGCAAATGTAGTGCGACTGCAAATATCACCTCATTAACACGGCGTCTGCGGCTGAGATCTGCAGGTCATTACTGTAACAAGCAATTCAGCCCTCAGGTCAACCGCCATTAGATACACAAGAACGGACAGAAATGTGTGTGTGGACGAGGACGCAGAGAGAAGAGAGACAGACAAGGAACAAGAGAGACACAGCAGACGGAGAGGACGTGAACTGATGTGTTTGTTTTTGATCACAAATGGAAATGTTTCTATTCATTACAGTGGCCAAGCAGTTTGATAATTATAGCTAAAGTTAATTAGAGGCTTAATTGGGACTGATAAACAATTATGAATTGTTTATTGAATTGTTTTCAAAGCACAGCTGCAATTAAAAGTCTCTCAATTTATAAAGCTTGTCTCCTCTCCTCTCCTCTCCTCTCCTCTCCTCTCCTCTCCTCTCCTCCCCTCTCCTCCCCTCTCCTCTCCTCCCCTGTCCTCTTCTCTCCTCTCCTCTCCTCTCCTCTCCTCTCCTCTCCTCTCCTCTCCTCCCCTCTCCTCTCCTCTATTCTTCTCTTCTCTCCTCTCTTCTCCTCTCTCTCCTTTCAGAATAAGCAGATGTCCTTGGAGTTAAGAGCTTATTATTGTTTGCTTAGTGTGAAATGGTTTCTTCTCTGTGTTGGATGTCAGTAGAGACAGTTTGTATCGTATGCGTGCGTGTGTGTGTGCGTGTGTGTGTGCGTGTGTGTGTGTGTGTGTGTGTGTTTGTCAGGTGAGTAGACACAAAAACCCCAAGATGATGAGAGAAAAGCTTCTAACTCCCAACAGCAGACAGTAGAGGACAGATGTGAACACAGACTAACTGCTTCAACAACAATTAGTTCATCCAGCAGGAAGACGACAGCGGCACAATATGAACTCTGTCTTTAATATGTTTTTATGACATATTTACTTTGACTTCTTCTCCCCCACTGTTATATCTCCTCAGTAGGAAGTGATAGATGTGAACATTTCAGCTCCTCTCTCCACGTCTCTGTCTCTTCTCAATGTGTTTGTCTCTCTCTCTCTTTCTCTCTTTGCCTTTCTGTCTGCCTGCTTCTCTCCCTCTCTGTCTCTCTCTGTCTCACTGCTCTCTGTCTCTTTCTTTCTCTCTCAATCTATGTCTCTCTTTGCGTTCTTCTCTCTCTTTCTCACTTTCTCTGTGTCACTGCTCTCTCTCTCTCTCTCTTTATCTGTGTCTCTTCTCTCCCTCTCACTTTCTCTGTGTCACTCTCTTCTCCCTCTCTTTCACTCTCTCACTCTCTGTCTCTCTCTTCTCTCTCTCCTCTCTGTGTCACTCTCTTCTCTTTCTCTCCCTCTCCCTCTCTCTTCTCTCTCTCCTCTATGTGTCACTCTCTTCTCTTTCTCTCCCTCTCTCTCTCTCTTCTCTCTCTCTCTCTCTCTATTCATCACTACTTTTTTTTTTTCTACCAGCTTTAGTTTAGACTTTGTCACAACGAGCCGACCAAGGTTTCCCGGAAGCTCCCGGAGCCGTCGGTGTTTACTGGGCTTATCCAGTCACACTGGCTCATCCACACACACACACACTGACACAAGCACAAAGAGACTCAATGTGCACAAGAGGAAAATCAGCCTCAGTGGAGCGACTGGTGTTGCTTGCATGTGTGTGTGTGTGTATATTTGTTTGTTTGTTCTAAAGCTCCGTCTCTTGTTTAACTGTTTCTATTCCACAAACAGCACCTTACACCTGCACTGGATTCTAATACACACTCTGTACATTTGTCATTTAGCAGTCAAACGCTTTTCTACAGAGAACATCGATGGAATTATTTGCCGTCAACTTTATCCACATCAAAGAAAGCAAATGCACAACAGCGCGTCTCCATCAGAGGTTACAGCTCAGCCATCCAGTGAGCAGAAAAGCGCTTCATATCGGGGCTTTGATCTGAGGCAGCGTGTGAGTGTGCGTGTTCACTAATGGGCCGTGTTGTGATTAAAGCCCACTAAGCTTGAAGGGTCACAATCAGCAGGCCGTCCATTCTGAATGACAAATATCCAATTCTGCTAATGTGGAATCGTCATGAGCAGAACTGTGTTAGTGAAAGTGATTAGTGTGTGTTTGTGTGTGTGTGTGTGTGTTTTATTTCACGTGCTATAAAGGAGATTTCTGAGCGAGCAGCGGCGTGACACAGGCTGCTCAGGGTGACAGGCTGCTTGCAATACAATCTCTGTTCAAATCCCAGCGGCTCCTTCAGGGGATTATTTGTTTATTTTCAAGGAATAATTTATCCTCGTACGCACACAGACGTACGCCCGTGACACACTTTAAGGCTGACCCGCTCGTTCCCACAGCGACTCGAGATGTTAAATAACGCGCGTGTGTGTGTGTGTGTGTGCCTGCTTCAGACGAGACAGTTACAGTTCATAATCACTGTTATTCGTGGAGTAAATTCAACGCCGAGGAGGGACGACACGGCACTTCTCCCACAAATTGAAGATACGCATAAAGAAAGGAATAACTGGACCGCTTATATTCACTATCATAAACACACACACACACACACACACACATAATTGCTGCCTGTTCAGGCCTGTAGATATCAATTGGTTGCTTCCTGAAAACAGATTTGATGTAAATTGAGGTCTGGATTAATTTGGCTCTGTTGTATCTCTGACAGATTGTGTGGGACT
>NW_027466871.1:1067500-1085000 GCF_046128005.1 Genypterus blacodes
GTTTGATAACCACATCAACTCTTATGACCACGCGCACAAACAAGTACGTAAGATGCCTCTCACACACACACACACACACACACTCAATGCACTCAATAGATACACGGCCATTTGTGTGTCTCTCCTTGTCACGTCACATTTTAATGTCGATCTGCTTATTGGCTCCCAGTCGATATCAGTGCCTACCTTGTGTGACAGACACATTATCTCCTACACACACACACACACACACACAGCAAGGAACTCCAGGCAATATCCATTCGCTCACAACACACACACACACACACACCGTGTTGCAATTACGCTGTGAATTTCCACCTCACTTAACAATTTCCCCGCAAATAAAAAGGAAAACAAAGCAACAAAAGTGACAACGAAATGAATCCTCCTGTGCAAGCTGCTGCTGCTGTGGAACCAGTTCTCCCCTAGTTTGAAATTTGAAGCTGCTGATTTGTGCGTATTGAGTCCATAAAGGTGCAGCTACACATTTATCCTACAATTTGTACTCCCCCCTAAGGAAAGAGGAGCATTCTGTGTAAAATGAGCACAGAGCTGTTGGTCGTTGCTCCACTATAATTATGTTTTGCACAGAATGGCTACTAAGGAGCGTTCGGTAAAGGGAAAGCAGCGGGGTGTCAGTCGCGCTCTGCTTTCTCTCCCATGATTCACTCCGGTCTAACAAGCGGACGGCTCTGATGATGGCAGCTTCTCCTGCAGCTGCCACGTGCCAAAACATACAATCACACACACACACACACACACACACAGGGGCAAACATGCTCGCACTCATCCTCAAACATGGGCTTTGGGTTTTCAACTAAGCCAAGCTGCCTCCCACTTCTCCCCCGGTCCACATGGCGCACCATGAAACACACATTAAACACAACTGTTCCCTCGCTGTCATTGTTCTTTCAGAATGAATTGAAGCGACTGCAGGCCAATGTTAGCGCTTTGTTTTAGCCGCCGGCAGCCACATGAAATGAGCTGCATGAGACACTGAGCTGACGGTATAGCCACTGGCGCTGTAAGAACACACATACACACACACTCGCACATACACACACGTGCACAGAGGCGCGTGCCGACTGAACAGACAACAGATGAAGTCGTAGCTGAACACGGCGCCCCTGCAGGAGTATCGGCTTTGGAGGATGGAGGGCTTATCCCGTTTGCTCCGTCTCCTTCTCTTTTCATCGATTCGGGGATAAACATGCCTGAACACATCGCTTCATCAGCATTTATGGCCCAACACAGAAATGGCTTATTACAGTCGTTAGTCTTTTAAATAAGAGCAAGGGGCTTATTAGCACGTACGCTCACACATACATCACCACACTCTGATAACACATCATCCCTCATATTACGCCTCTGGAGGATCTGAATCCGCGCCGGCTCCGCTCGTGTTGTCTCAGCCCGCGCACTCCTTTAACACATCTAAGGGAATATTGATGGAGGGTCTGACGGACAGATTGAGCTTCACAGAGCTCAGCTAGACTGACATGTCGGAGAGCAGGAGGAACATCATCTCCTGCTGGTGGGGACATGAAATCTTTTTTTTTTTTTTGAAGACAAAAGTCGAGGGGGGCAACAGAAATAACTCTCCCCTCTGAGTTTTAATGAGCGCGTCTCCGTGTGCGATCTCTTGTTTGGCTCTAAATATAGCTACAGGTGTTCCCGCTGTGAGAGAACAATATCCTGGCAGAGATATGCACCAGGAAGGAGGAGCTGCACTGATTAACACACCAAATATAGCAGATGCAAGCTATATAACGCCGCCGTCTCTCTCTCAGTCACAGCTACGGACAGCTACTCCTATCTCCTCGTCGCTCTCCTTCTCCTCTCCTCCCTCTCCTCCTTCCCTCTCCTCCCCCCCTCTCCTTCCTCCTGGCTCCATCCGCTGTAGATCATTATGTATGCCTCCCTGCAGGAACATGATTAATATTTCCCATAGAACAAGTTTGGCATCAAAGCCTCTCAAAGCTCCGTACTGAACCCCAGCAAACAGTACAGGCACATGTGAAGGCACCCACACACACATACACACACACACACACACGCTCACACACCTGCACATACCTATTTGTAAGTAACCCTTCCATTGCTGCTCACTTAGTGCTGTCTGCTGTGATGCATTAGTGAGATGTTAAGCATGAAGTGATGATGTAAGGAGACACCCACATGTGAAGGACTCAGCCCAGATTAACCTGACGACTGACAGCTTCCTGCATCAGATCTCACACCGTATGAATACATCTCATGTCTGTGGGGCTAATGCGAAGCGTGCATGAGTGTGACGGGTGCGAGTACGTTAAGTATATAAAGGTGTGTGTCTATGATCACACACCTTTAATACCAGGAAGTATTGAATATATTCCATGGATGGATTGCATGTTAAAGGAGGGGAAATACTGAGAAGCCAGAGAACAGGAGGGAGGAGAGATGGTTGCACACACTAATACAGCTAATAAGGAGAGTCTACACACACACACACGCCAAAATGCACACTCACAAACCTGCCAAGTACGGATAAAGGGGGATTAAAGTGTGTCAGGGAAGGAAATTGTAGTGAGAGCATGAAGCATTGTTTCCTTGAGAGGACTGGCACACATATGGTGGCAGACACTTTCACACACACACACACACGCACACACGCAAACACACACACACACACAAACACACACACACAAATCAGAGTTAATTGTTCATTTATCTGCGCTGTGATGCAGGTGACGACCCACCTGTTCTCACAATGTGATATCGCTCTAAACTTTAGCTCTTCATCGAGATATGCCACACACACACACACACACACACACACATGCACACACACACACACACACACTCACACACACACTCACACACAGACCGAGCACACAGAGAGTGTCTCAGCGTTTTTTATAAAATGAGATCTCCAGCCTTTTAAATGTCTCTCTTGATTATTTTGCCAGTGATCAATAGTCGTGCCTTTGTGTTTGCGACGTGTAATTTCAGCATCAACTAATCAATGTGTCTGGTCCACTCGGGGCTCAGAAGCCTTCGCCATCAGATCAGTCGCCCCCTCAAAGCCGACTCTGACAAGTGATGAAGAGCTTATCGGTGCACTGGTTTCACTAGCTTGCCGCGGAATGGAAGAATGTGCCAGACACAAACTCAGCAGGGGGTGAGAGAGACTCCCAAAACACTCCAGGATCGTCATCATTAAATCAGCCCTGTCATTCATTTCAACTATGACTATAATCCACTATTCACCAGTTGAATTATGTTTTCTGTCAAGCTGTGTGTGGGAGAAAAGTTTCTTTCTTCCAGTCTGAATAGAGCTGATTGGACACAAGCCGGCGAAGAACATCTGCAAATACTGTGTGTGTGTGTGTGTGTGCTGCTTGAAAGACGGCCGCCCGCCTCCAGCCAGCTTTCCTCCAACTAATCTCTCACTTCTCCGCTCTCCTTTCCCCTCTGTCCCCCACTCTCACACCCCTGTGCCCTCATCTCCTCCCTCTGCTCCTCCCCTCTCTCTCTCTCTCTCTCTCTCCCGCTGTCTCTCTCCCGCACAATTTCATTTCTTTCACAGAGGCTCAAGGAACTCAAGCACAGGGAGTTCGCTCGCAACGTGGCCTCTAAATCATGGAAGGACCAGCGCAAGCAGGAGAAGGCGATCAGACGCCTGCACCAGCTCGCACAGCTGCAACAGGAGGCTCAGAGGTGATTGGGAAGTGTGTGTGTGTGTGTGTGTGTGTGTGTGTGTGTGTGTGTGTGTGTGTGTGTGTGTGTGTCTGTGTGCAACCAGACCGCGGGCTGGAGTCCTGAGGGGTTAGAGGGCATCACATCCAGTCACTGTTTCTTAGGTTTGATGGATGAACCCAGAGATGTGAGGGCTGGTGGAGATGAGGCACAGGTGCAGTAAACACATCAGGAAGTCACTTTCTTTTCTCGTCTCCAGAGTTTTCCAGGAGGGATGAAGTTTAGAAAATAGTTTAAATGAGCGCTCTGCTGAAATTTGCCTCCAAAACATAAAGCAATCAAAGTAGCGAGCGTAAAACAAATATACCACATAATAGCCAACTTTATTGCCGCTATGCAATTAAAATGTTTCCCCATCAAGCAGCAATAGTATGTGAGTAAGATTATGATGCTGAGATGATAGTTTGAGGGAATGTATGATTTTTATGGTGGTGCAGTTATGCTTTTATATTCCAAACATCAAAGCTGAGATGATAAACAAATCTAACGCTCTGTCAACCTCCGTTACAGAGTACCAAGAAGGAACTTTGGGCTCCGGCATGCTGCTAGAGCCGTGAGGCAGCAGCAGCAGGAGAGAGAACACAGCCCCGAGGACACTGCTGAACCTTTCACACACACACAGAAGCTCCTCCCTGCACAACCAACCGCCGTCCCCCTCAGCCACCAGCCAGAAGATCACAGCCCATCTCCGTCCAAAGTACGGCGGCCCTCCGCTCCCCTACCCTCACATCTGCCCCCCGACACAGAGCCTCCCGCCGAGGACTCCCGTTCCCGCCTGGGTTCGTTTCCCCAGCTGTCCCTCCCTGGATGCGAGAGAGTCGGGGGCCGGCTCGGCGTGTCTTTCTGCTTCTCGCGCAGGGGACCGAGGCTGGAGCCTTCCGCCTCCGTTTTCTCAGACATGGAAGAGGAGGAGCGGGAGAAAAGGGAACAAATAAAAGAGAGAATAAAGGGAATAATCGAAGATATAGAGAGGGAGATTGGAGCGGCGGAGGAGAGGGCGGAGATGACGCATGGCGCGGAGCAGGAGCCTCCGTCGGATGGCGTTGAATTGAAACGCGTGGTTTCAGTTCCATGGAAATCTCAGAGAGACGAGCAGGAGGCGGAAAGACATGAAGAAGCAAAAGAACAAACCTCCATTTCCACAGTGGCGCCAGATAAAAAGAAGCCTGACTCACCGCCATCGCTATCACAGACGCAGGTGACAATATGGGGGACAGTCTCACACGCACACGCCGACCACACAGATAGTCAAACGGAGAGAAAGCAGGAAAGAGAGATTGACGGGGACGAGAGGCGGCACCTGTGTGTGCTGGGCAAAGATGGCTCGAGAAATATTAGCTGGCCTATCAATTTACTGAAATTCACCAAGGCTCAACCTCACCTCTCATACAGCTGCAACCCGCTCGCCACAAACCACCTCCAACCACAGGAGCAGAGCCCGAGCACGAGCCCACGCCCAAGCACGAGCACGAGCACGAGCACGCACACGAGCACGCGCACGAGCACGAGCACGAGCACGAGCACGAGCACGAGCACGAGCACGCACACGAGCACGCGCACGAGCACGAGCACGCGCACGAGCACGAGCACGAGCACGAGCACGCACACGAGCACGAGCCAGTCACACCAGCGTTACCTGTGTAATCTTTCCGATGAGACAAACGCACCTGAGCCAGTTACGCTTATGCCAGATGCTCGGGCCTGTTTACAAAGACAGATGAGAAATGAGCCCAGAGCACAAAGACGGGAGGAAACAGGGGAGAGTTACAAGACGGAGTCACGTATCGATGTGAAGACAGAAGCACACCTGTTCCTCCAAGACAAAAAGCTTTCATCATCACAAATAGGACCAGAGAGAGGGAAATGGAACCCGAGTATGGATAATTGTGAGAGGGCGACTTCCCGTGCATTTGACCTCACTCACTGTGACAGCTCAGACACAAACTCCCAGAATCCTCCGGGAGGGAGATTAGGGGGTGTGAGAGGGATCAGGGAGAGAGCCGTCACTGCCCTGAGCTGCAAATTAGAGTCTGTCACCCAGCCTGGCACGCAGAGGATGTGCATCAGCCCGTCCAGGTGCGAGTGTGGGAGTGAGACAATGCAACGTGAGTGTGCCAGCGCTGTGCAACTGTACGTGGGCGTCTCAGAAGTGTCACGCAAAAAGAGAAAACCCGGCACAAAGAAACACATGCTGGGGAAGACGAGCAGGGGAGGAAGGAGGAGGGGGAAAGAAGCCTCAAAGAAGCAGCAATCGGCGAGGCGCAAAGTGAGGAGTGTTGTCGCTACAGTCTCCACCTCCGTCGGCGGAGAGGAGTGGAGAGGAGGGGCCGGCGAGTGCTGGGAGGGGGGAGAGAGGCGAAGGGATACCAGAGGGACGAAGAGGGGGGCGAGGAGGGGGAGGAGAGCAGGGAGCAGCTGTCTCCTGGGGAAACGGGAAGCCGAGCCAGTATCTGTCTCTGTCAGGAAGAGGAGGCCTCACAGAAGCCGCAGCACAGAGTTGCTGTCACAGGCGGAGCGCCGCAGTGTGTACTCGCCGCTCGCACAGAGGGAGGGAAGGAGAGACGCTCCGACTTTTCCCTGGCGGTCTCACTTCTCCTCGCATTCCTTCTCGCCAGGATGTAACTCAAAGTTGCTTTGGGAAAGGGGTCACCATAGCAACCCCAGGAGTTTCATTGACTGTCGTTACCCTGACAACAGCTGTGGTAGCAGCCCGGCGAGAAAGAGAAAACTCCTCCATGGGGACAGGAAAAGCATTCATGGTAAGAGGAAGAGTTTGAGGCATTATGAAGCTTGGGAGGAGACAGGGAAAATGGGAGCGCAGGCAGGGTCTAGA
This sequence comes from Genypterus blacodes, assembly GCF_046128005.1. Lineage (NCBI taxonomy): Eukaryota > Metazoa > Chordata > Actinopteri > Ophidiiformes > Ophidiidae > Genypterus > Genypterus blacodes. The sequence continues at coordinate 1,074,072 of NW_027466871.1, forward strand.
GACAGAGGGCTAAATTCAGATCCAGCCCAGTGGGAGTGGATAAGAAGTAGTTGTCCTCAAGGAACTGGAGAGTCCAGGTCCAACTCTCAGTGGAAATCAAGAAACAAAGCGGTGGATTGGGATGAGATGGTCGGGTTCAGCCCCAGTCCCACCAGCTGGACCAGGAGAAGGCGGCATCTCAGCACAGAGGACGTAGAGTGGGACAGGTGCAGCTTGGACAGGTGGACCTGGGGCAGCAACGATAGCTGGGAAGACAGGGGGATACACCGGTCCACGTCCGGCTGCAGGACAGTGACTGACAGCAGCAGGGGCAGCCCCGGCAATGTGTGGAGGAGTGTAGGCACGATAGGCTCCAGCCCCAGACCCTCGCCCAGCCCTGAGTGGTGGACCTGCAGGCCAACGTACAGCCCCTATAGTGTTTACAACACACAGAGCAGCAGGTGCAACAGCCCGCGCTCATGCAGCCCGAGCAGCACGACCAGTGTGTCTGAGCTGAGCTGGGAGTGGAGCAGGAGCAGCACCTGCTCAGGAATCACCATGGACGGGTGGACAGCCGGCTCCTGCAGGTCGTCCTCTGGAGCTCAACATGGAGCTGTGGGACTCTCCACCCCTCAAACAAAGAAACAGAGCAGCCCCACACACACACCCTCCGGCCTTACCTCTGACTCACCCTCTCAGTCTGCTCCGTCCCCAGAGGAGACTTCCTTTCTTCTTACACACACAAGCGGTTCTAGAAGCGTTCCTGCTCAGCTCAAAAGGCCAAAGTCTAACCTCGTCTGTGGCTCCTCTGCCTCAGTCACTAGCAGCAGCTCTGGCACAACCATTGCCACCTTATCTCCCAGTAAGTCTCTGACACAGAAACCAGCTCGGACGTTGCCTCTCCCTCTGATAGGTAAACTCCCCGCAATCCAAAGAAAGGCAAGGAGGACGAAGGAACTGCTGGAGAGGAGTCAGGACAGAGCCGGAGAGAAGGACGGGGAGGCAAAGAGTCACGGAGGAGACATCGGAGCAGCTGTTGACACGTTTGACTCAAAGCCCAGCAAAGCACCACATCCATGCCTGCCGCGGCCTGGAACCGACAACAGACACACCGGTGGCGAGACGGCTCAGCCAATCAGCTTTACCGCAGAGGAGATGGACAAATACCGCCTCCTACAGGAACAAGCAAGGCAGCATATGCAGAAAATCCTGGAACAGACACACGAGAGTGCACATGCACACGCACACGCAGAGACAAACCCAGGGTCGTACAAACACACCTCACAGACGGACATCTGTGGACTCTCAGAGGAACGATACACACACACACCCGTCCCCTTGCACAACCCTCCGCAGCCACAGGCCCAAGCGGTTCACACACAAACACAAGCACAACACGCGATCCAAGTGAGCCTCCCGCCGCCTCACATGGCTCCACCCGTCTCCCTAAGAGTCCCCAACTTGCCGTCTCCGTCCCTCTCCAACCTCCATCATATCATCCTCCAACACACGGCCCTCTCCGCGCCCCCTTCCTCTTCCTCAGCCTCCTCCTCTCCCTCCTCTCCTTCCCTCCATCCTCACCCGGTTCAGCTCCCTCATCCCCTCCCCCTGCACCACCCTTCCCTCCCTCACCACCTCCACATCTCGCCCTTCTCCATCTCCTCCCTTTTCCCCAACATCCTCCTGTCCCACCATCCTATCCCGCTACTGTCGCCGTCCACCGCCTTCCACGCGACTCCCCTGGCCCCTCTCACGCTGCGACCCTTGAACCCGCAGCCGTTCGTAGACAGAGCCTGGCCGGTGAAGTTCCAACAGAAGGCGATATGATGGGCACGGAGTGGAATTCCTGTTCTGAAATTCCTTTGCATACTTTCACAATACATGTGTGTTCCCTGCTACACTTTCATTCATTCTTGATAATTGCATGAGTTTGGATGAATTTCATGTCAAGGCACCGTACGCAACTTTTTAAACACACGTTTTCCTAGAATTTGTTGAAATCCTTCTTGCAGCCTAATAGGTATCCATAAATTAAGAAGAAACTGTGGAAAATGCAATGTCTCTATAGCGCCTCCTACTGATGGAAAATGGCTGCATACCAATAGTTTTCCCAAGGCGGTAAGGATGCTGGAAAAATGTAAACAAGATCCAAGATGTTGTTATTTATTATTATAATTACACTCAGTTATTAACCCCCTAGTTAGTCTCAATGTTTAAATTTTCCCTGTCCAGATTTTGTCACATGCTTACAAAGGGAACACGACTATTGTGAGAGAATAAACATCAAATGCAAAGGTATCACAGAAAAAAATCCTGCAGTGACCTTGAAGGCGGAGGATTTTCATTTGGCCAATATTTTGAAATGGAATGTGACCGTTAATCAAACACACACACACACACAGCTACACACAGCCTAACTACAGACTGTTATCAAATGAAAAGGCGCTCCTCCGTTTAGCCTCGTCTGTGTGTTGCAGCAGACAGTGAGGAAACTTTCTTTGATCCTATTCTTCTTTTCTTTTTTTCCACATTTCCTCATTGGTGCTCAGGATAAAAGGAATGATGCACCTGCTATTCAAAGACAAGCTGGGTTTGTGTCATCCTCTTTCTTTCCTTCTGAACACAGGCGGCCCCAGCTGTCTTTTGAAGTAACCTTCTTCATGCCAGGGAAAAGAGAGAGGGAGAAAATGCGTTTGCTCTCTCTCCTTATCTCCATTACATACAGGATAGTTAGAGTGTGACTTTCAACAATCATAAATAAGGTTTGAGGCAGTATACAGGCCTGTTAACCTTGACATATACTGTGTGCATGTGTGTAAGATAGAGACAGATTATCCCTTAAAGGAGCGTATACACAAGAAAGGACCACATTTCCATATCTGACACGTGTAAAGACTCTTTGTTTCTATAGTGTAAATATTCTAAGTGATAACATTTCAATCATGGGAAACGATAAAATAAAAGGTGAATTGAATTTAACCTTGACTCACAGTGCGCTGCTCATTCCTCAGTGATAAGAGGATATGAAAGAGACTGAGAGTGTGTGTTTTGTGTGACATCAGAGAATTTTGTCCTAATAATAATACTGAATGAAAAAATGAGAGGCAAAATAATTTTTCTTGGGATCTCCGTCTCTCCTGAGGATACACCACACATGTTTATATGCTACATTATCAACATCATCTCAGCTACTCGTTGCTACGTGTTGCTCTTTCCCTGCCCGGTGTTATTCGGAATAGCAATTCAAATATGCCAGTGTCAAAGTGAATAATGTATTCAACCAGACCCGGGAACAGAATGCACATATTGACAGCTTATCACGGGATAAATATGGATGATTCTTTTCTGGAGATTGACAAAATATATTGCCAAACTCCTCTCTCGCAATAGTTGGAAACATTCTTGGATCCATTCCCTGGGTGGAAACCAAATCAAAATTTCAACACATGCAGGTGAAAAACACAACCCCCTAGTGCTAATAATTGAAGTGTGTTGGTCATTTATAGTTTAATACTGTCTGACATGTGTTGATGTTGCAACACACTGTAAGCGAGAAAATTCCATGTTAAGATTAAACGATTTAACACCGTGTGATTGACAGGCCCTTTAAAAGATCCCAGAGAGTGCTGAGAAAAATACAAAATACTGTACTATACCACTAAAAGCGGTCACTTCAAAATTTGGTCAAAATGATTTTTATTTTAGCTTCCGGTTGAACTTTTGTTCCACTCTGCCTAATAGTCGCTCAGTTACAGAACAGCAGACATATTTTGCTCTAGACAGGTTTAAAGTGCATGGTGTGCCTCATTATTACACATTTGAGATAACAAAGGATTCATTATGCCTTATAAATTAAGAATCTCTGTTCCTCTCCCTTGCATGACTTGCCAGGGGTTATGGCGGTTAGTAACTGTTGCTATGCATACATGCCTGGTGAAGACGCAGATGTATTAAAGCTGCATGGCAAAGTGTTGATCGCTGCAGCAGTCGGCACCCAGGGAGCAGAACACAGAAGAGAGCAGAGCGACTTCCAGATGGTCCGTGGACTTGGACTACCCAGAGTGCTTTGAGAGATTGGATTGATTGGCCCTCCATGATATCAGAGAACACAGCCCAGAACACAGGGGGGTTGGGGAATGGGGGTTAGAAGGGGGGGCTGCTACAGGAAAAGGGTGACATAAACACAGACACGAGCACAGACATGCAGCCAGTGAACACTCCCAGTCCTGAGGCGTTGGCGAGGAATATAAGTCAACCCCTGCAGAGACTCAGTAATTACAGTCCAGTTCTCCTGTGACCCCTGAGCTTTTGGCTGTGTGTGTGTGTGTGTGTCTGGTGTGTGTGTGTGAGAGAGAGAGAGAGAGAGAGTGAGGGAGAGAGAGAATGCCTATCTCTCGCCACAAGATCAAACAGACTGTGTGAAATATAGAGCAGCAATAATTAGCAGCTGTTACAGCATCAAACTGCTCTATCTCTCCTGCTTGCTCTCTTCAGCGCACACACGCACACACACACACACACACACACACACACACACACACACACACACACACACACACACACACACACACACAGTAGATCCTTAATGGCCTGTTGTTATTCCCAAGTTCCAGTCAGAGATACTTAAAGTATATTGAGTGCAACCCCTCAGTCAGGCCATTCTGACACACAGAGAGGATGCAGCCCACGGCACAAAGCATTAAAGTCACCATAACTCAAGCTTATGAACAAAAACACAAACAATGCCTGGACAAATCAACAAATATTCATAAAGGTGGGGGGGCACCGAACACACACACACACACACACACACACACACACACACACACACACACACACACACACAGTGGTCATGTGTAAAATGGTAATGGCTGTATCACTGTATTTTTAGTCAGTGACTGATTAAACCATTACCTCGGCACAGAGATGCTGCCCCCGGTGTGTGTTGGTCGTTGTGTGTGGGTACGTGTGTATCGGCGTGCGCGTGCGTGCGCGAGGGTTGATTTATGACGGAGAATAAGCGGTTTTCCTCAGTTAATCGCTTCTGTGACTTAATGAGGTAGAAAAAGTGAAGTTGGCGCTCAGTCAAAGAGTCCAGCAGCCGCAGAGACGCCAGCGCCGGTCAGATCACTTATATTGGCAACGCTTTTGATTGTTAGATTGTGGCTATAGATTGCATCAAGCAGAAAGAGCCCCTCTCGGCTACAGAGGCCATCCATCGGCCCGGATTGCAATTCGGTATAAATGAGACACTTCCCATCACTTGCTCTCTCCCTTCCTGCCCCCCTCCCTCTCTGTTCTTTGATGGAGCCAGGTCAGCGGGGCTGTGTTCAGCTCCCCTGGCTGTTCTCTAACTAGCACAAAATACAAGGAATGCTTGAACTACGTCCTCTCCATTCCTCCTCGCTTCCTTCACATCTACCATGCAGCACAGACCTTCAAAACACGATGTACTTGGATTTTGTTCGACTGAAAAATGCCCTTTTTTATACCTCTTCTCCTTCAATAACATTTCTCATCATTTTGTTTTTTCCTGGAGACCTTGTAGCATGGAGCCTATACTTGTCTGGTTTTATCTCTCTGCCTCTTAATCAACTGCAGTGTTACAATTATAACCTGGGTAATATTCTCACCACATTTCAACCACATCAGCTGAGTGCTCCTTCACATTCTCCGTCTCCTAATGATGAAACCTAATAGGTTATTTGCTACTGGATCGTGATCCAAGGAATCCAGAAATAAGTTAATTTTGATTTTATGATTTACGGTTCAAAAGTTACAGGCCAAAATGTAAAAGTGGTGATTACAGCGCCACCATCAGGCTGACATGGTACTGAAACTTACTGCGTTCTTCCCTGTCCACCTCTAGACACGCTACTGAAAATGGTGGAGTAAGAAAATAGATTGTAAAATATAGAAATGATGGGATATGTAAAGGATAAAATTCACTTTACTCATTCTCATTCAGCTTGGTTTGTACCTTGAACACTCTCCCCTGTCTCCACTTACACTGGATGGTCTTGATTAAACTTTTTTGTGTGTTTTGTGTGTACATGTACTTGTATTACATAGAAATAAGAGTATAGTGGGTTGGATTTAAGGATTAATGGAGGTAGAGGGATTGGTGATACTCCTAAACTTGGAACAGTCGCCCAAGGACACGACACTGTCAGTGCATTGTTTACACACACACACACACACACAGAGGTGTAATAGGGTATAATTGGGGGGGTTGTAATGGTGAGATGTGATGCACAGTTGTAAGACAGCATGACTAATTCCCTGGTTACGTTATCTCTGAGAGACAGATGTTCCCACCACAGATTACTATACACACACATCCAAACACACACACACACACACACACACACACACACACACACATTAAAATCCTCAGACAATGACAGCAGTGGGACTAAAATAGTCTTATTGAGCAGAATACAAATCAATACTAAATGCTACTTTTCTGAGTTAATTATAAGATGTAATAAGTTTCTGGTCGATACACTGACAGGAAAACAACACTTCTCTCATAAACTTTCCCACTTTTTCCAAAGACGTCCAACCAAATTAAACTGGATGTCAACCTTTTGTCATATTGACTAGAGGAAAAACATTCTTGAGTAATCCTGATCCAACATCCTTATTAAAAACCACACAGGCATGAATATTAGATCCCTGCATCAGACTGAATACTTCTCACAGGTCAGGCATCCAGTGTCATCGTCACTGTCACCACAAATGTGAGAGCAGGTTTGACAGCAGAGGATGAAGGTGATGCATGTATTCCTGTGTGACTGTCACTAAGGCCTTCAGGTCAGATAACCATCAGTTCCCATTATGTCCTTAATTCCCGGTTTGAATTCAGGGGCACAGCCTAGTCAGCGTGCAGCCGCTGTCCGTCAAACCTCACGTCAGGTGAGTCGATTTTCTACTCTGTCTTTGTTCTGCTTGCCTGACTTTCGTTCACCTTTCTACGTCATCCAACTCACCAGAACAGCCACAGAAACTCTCTACTGCCAACACACCGGAGCCTCTGATTGAATCACACCCACACAGTGTGTTTGACAGGCTTGAAGAATGAATTACGTACACACCTTGGAGGAAATTTCAGCGGTTAAGCAGGATAATGTGCACAAATGAACATGTGTAGGTCTAGAGAAGAAGTGCCTCTCCTTCCTCCTTCCTCCTGTGAGGCCTGAGCTCCCTCCTCCTGCTTCCGTTTAACTGGTTTCAGCTCTAAATCTCCCAGATTCTGATAATTTCCTTCTTAATCCCTTCAGAGGAGCACACTGCATAAGTCTCTAATTAAGTCAACAATACACACAAAGACACATGGAGCAGCACGTGCACACACAGCTTGTAGCTGTCAGCCACTTGATGCACAGATCATTTGTATTTGCTATGTTTATGTGTATAGGTACTGAGGATAATATGTAATTACTGTATTTCAATGATTATGTCCCAATCAGGATGTTGTTATGACGACACGGGCGTTTCTAAAATGATAATCCTGGATTATTCTGCCCTCCGCTCAACTCATTATCGTTGATTATTAAAAAACACATGCAGGCGCTCACGCAAATACTAATTATGGGTTTGTCTCCCTGGAGACGAAGCGTGTGCTGCTGGGATCTACGAAAATAGCTAGACAGGTAAAAACACATAGACAGTGCCTCACAAGCTGAATGTATTAGGAAGCAACTATCTGTATCTTTTACCTCAAAATATTTCCTTTGTTTTGATCTCTGTTCAGACTCATTACAGAAATGGGCGGAGTGGTATCTGTCGGAAGTGGGTGGAACATCTGTGTACCCTGGTGCCTGCCTGATGTGCCCCACTGGGGATCTGCCAAGTCACACTATTGAAATTCATGGAAAATGTAGACAAATCAAATGGGTTCATTAAAAACAGGAGCCTGGCCAGAATAAGTTTTATCATTAATCCTCTTTAATTAGGGAGTAGATTTCTCCTTTGTTTGTTGTTGCTTTAACCAGCCCAGCTCGTCCTGTGCGCACGCTATCCACACGCTCAGACGTTGCCCTGGGTTTGTAAAGTTTGGGAGCCATGGCGTTATTTGTTGTTCCCACATTAGCAGCTTCGGCTTTCTTCTTCAAACTCCGAACACATTTTGTGTTAAGCTGTAGCTGTGAGGTTATGGAATAAACATGCAGTGTTGCTTCAGTTCAATGGTCTGTGCGAAAAAACACTACAGAAATATCAAATATGAATTCTGTTACATCCCTAATAAAAGGCTGCCTGTGTTCTGGTGCTGGATTTCCTTACTAGGTCAGAGTTTTGTTGAAAAACCAAAGCTTGCATACAAAATCACATCATTTTTCGCATGAGAATACATTTTGGTTTTTTGGAAACGTTTCAGCAAACTGGAGACTGAAAGCGTGTCCTTGAACCTGCACTCTCCTCCTACAGCAAAAAAAAATGGAAAAATATTCCAGCCTGGCTGAGGCTTGTGTGCAGGTGAGAGAATAAGCAAAGCATTGTGAGCTCACCCGAGGCTTTGTGTCCACTATGATCCACTCACAGTAGGTCAGCTCAGAATAACCAGAAAGGGCTGACCGCCGATGTTCACTCACCCCCGGAGTCATTAATCACACGGCACAGCAGATGACCCGCATGGACACACGCACACCAACACACAGCCCACACTCTGCAACTCTGTAAACAATGTAAAACACACACTCACACAATGTCCATACACACACACACACGCTGGGCCCATTTTAATTAGAAAGCCAAATGCTGGATGACAGCGTTGCTCCAGGTATACAGTCCTCCAGGCCGCCACTCCTGCTGGATTATCATACTGGAAGCAGCACACGGAACACACAATCACACACACACACACAAAGACAGACGCACACACACACACACACACTTCTGCAAGATGAGTAAAGGCCAGTCCATAAATAAAACTCATATCCCATTAAACTATGATAATGTGCAGCTTGGACACACACACACACGCAAACACACGCACACACACACGCACGCAGACACACAAAGGGAAAATAACTAACTTTTCTCCTTATCTTTATTTTTTTACACAAACACACAATCAGACCGTAGCATCTGATCTTATCCTCCCCCCCCCCCCCCCGTGTTTCCAAACAGGTCTCTCAGTTTGCCGCTGGGTTGCTATCACAACCGGGATCTCAGATAATGTTCCCATTTACCCGTTTGGGAATTCTTCAAAGGGGCCGCGCAGCAGTGGATGCCTGTGGTGCCTCGTTTGATAATGGGCATGGAGCATGGTGAAACGTATGCATGTGTGTGTGTGTGTGTGTGTGTGTGTGTGTGTGTGTGTGTGTGTGTGTGTGTGTGTGTGTGTGTGTGTGTGTGGACACGAGGGAGGAGAAAGGTCAGTTCGTGAAGTGAACCTCAAAATCTACGAACTGAAATATAAATATCATCCCTCCATCCCTTGCACCTTCTTATTCGGCGCAGGGTTGCTGGGGAAACCGTAGGAAATCGATTATTCTAATAAGCTTCACCAGGATGTAAATCAGCCTCATCACCCCGCTGCTCTCCACTGTAAAAACAAGCTTGCTGAATAAAAGTTTGTGTCAAATTCTCTCTGTTGTGATTGAATTTATTGACTAAACAAAAACAAAAGGGAAATTCCACAGCAGGTGAATTCATAGAATCGCATCAAAACACAACGTTCCAATATGGGAACATCTAAATGAGTGGAATGGAGGCTTGAACTGTTTGGCTGGCAGTCGTGTTGGATTAGCGCTGCAGCACTTGAGTCCCGCTGCTGTATTGAAGACGAGCACAAAGTAATTAAATGCTTTTTCCTGTACACATCTTTCTTTTTTTAACCGCGGCGTAGGTGTGTGTGAGCGGTAAGAGCCCTCCACGCTGTTTTGTTTTTGCCATTTTTGAGAAGGGAAATAGCTCAAACGATTTCATCTTTCATTAACATCAGTCAAGGAGATCAAGGAAGAAGTACTCAAGCGTTCACTTATTCACCACAAGCATTTAAGAGACTGAAGGAGACCGAGTTGACTGCAGCCTTTAATGTCTGTGCATCTGCCTTGCGAGCAGGTTTAAACTTTGATAAACAAATATGAAAGAAAGGACAACCGGTACAAAAAAGGCACTTAAACTGAGCACATCCAAACTGGGGGGGGGATGGAGAAAAGTGTCACATAAAAGACGTGAAGACCTCTGTGGCTGTGGTCAGTGTTCCATGGCTGGTGCCCCCTCATCATCATCATCATCATCATCATCACTACAGGGTTCAAACTCTTCATCCAGGGTGAGGTCTCCCTCCTCTGCCTCCACCTCTCCGCCCAGCTCACCCAGCAGTTGCTCCACGTGCTCCAACACGGGCTGGTCATCGCAGCGCAGCTTGTTGTACAGCTGAAAGAAAGCAGAGGGGAGCTGTGACACGGACCAGGACCAGGACCAGGACCAGGACCAGGACCAGGACCAGGACCAGGACCAGGACCAGGACCAGGATCAGCAGCTGGATTAGACTCACTCCTTTTAAATGGACTATTCTTTAATTAGTGGTGTAGTTTGGCAAAAGCTACACAGCTACTTCTCATATGAGGGGGAGTTGATTGGTGCTATTACTCAGTGAATATACAGTATCCCAGCATGCATTGCGTCGGCCTAATGTGAAATGTCGTCTGTATAAACAGTCATCATGATGCTAAATCTACTATCTTCTATCATTCCATGAACCTGATGATTGGTAACAAATTGAAAAATATCAAGAGAGTAAAAGATGGTATTTGCTGGCTGTTGGTATTACAGGAAATGAAATGTGTGGAGTGGAAGGGTTCAGAGTGAGACTCTTCTTTGTGTCACTCCAGCATCACTCCAGTGTCGGCTGGAGATACGGGAAGTGAAGAGCCCCGAGGTTTGAAGTCTCTGAGCGCTGGTTAGCCTGCCTGAAATATCCAGCAGCAGCTGCGTTCT
>NW_027466871.1:1090000-1117500 GCF_046128005.1 Genypterus blacodes
TTTAGTGCTGGTACCTTCTTTGCGTTGGTCAGGTACGACCTGGCCGCCTCCTTCAGGGCGCTCCGCTCCTCCGTCTCCTCCGTCTCCTCCGCCTCCTCCGCCTCCTCCTCTGTCCCCTCTTTCACTTTTCCCATCTGGAGGTAGCACACCCAGCCGGAGAGATACCACACCTGGGAGGCAGGGAGAGAGAAAGAGAGAGAGGGGCAAGATTGAGAGGTGTGTGTGTGCGAGTGTGTGCAGAGAGCCAGACAAAGTGCTCTGTGCTGCTGGTAAGTGAGCTGTGACAGGGAAAACACATTTTGTAACTCTCTCCAGAGCATGTCCGCATGAAATCTCACGTCTTTCTTTGACAAATATGTGCAACATGGAATCATATAGACGACCACAAACAAGCTGTCGCTCCAGTTACGCCTGTCAGCAGCATCCGACTCTGACAAAACGCCACACACTCATTTACAGATGCCTACACGTGTCCACTCCATTTTGCCCCTCTCATAAAAACGCACTTTGCATTTTATCACATCACATTTCAGTAGCGAGGCATTTTTTTTTTCTTCTTCTCTCTGCAGCCGCTCTCAGTTTTAGACCTTAAGCATAGCGTGTCTCCCGGGGGACGCTCTACCTTGACACAGTGCAGGTAGAGGGGAAAAAGGAGCGAGACAGGCCCAGCCGTCTCACAGTGCAGCATTCGCTCGCTAACAAGCTCTCTCTGCCGCTCTGGACTCCTCTGTGGCTTCCAGCTTCCACGGCGGTGACTCACTTTCAGGAAGGTAACAAATTCACCGCTGTCCATTAGACTGCTGAGCGTCTGCTGTTCAGGCGGTGAGACGGACGGAGAAATGAGCAGCTCAGGTCGATTCTTCTTCCTCCCGTCACTTGTGTGATTTTTGTTTTGACGCCGATTCCGTTTTTGCGGTATCACAAGTGTGTTTTGTGTTAACGTTGTGTGTGTGCCACATTGTACACACTACAAATGTGTATGTGGTCACTCTGCACACGGAGGCGCAGCAGCTCCAAACAGACGTCATCAGCCAAATCAGCCGTTAGTTCATTTCAGCATGGAAACAAAAGGACCTTTGTTGACAATTTCATCACTCTGAACACATTTGGAGCCTTGACTTCTTGATCCATTATGTTCCGATCACAACAAAGGGTTGATGTGTGTTGTGCAGTGACAAGCCACTTCTATTGGTGCTGACGGCTCTCATGAACTCCTAATAATGCACCAGAGTTTAAAAGCTCACTCTAAAATATTCAAAATAATAAAATAAAAGTTGCCAGGATGTTCTATGGGTTCTATGGGTACTGTGTGTGTGTGTGTGTGTGTGTGTGTGTGTGTGTGTGTGTGTGTGTGTGTGTGTGTGTGTGTGTGTGTGTGGTGTGTGTGTGTGTAGTCAAAGCCTGACAGTCTAACCTTAAGATGGCTCCTGATGGAAACGCATCCAAAAACATAAAATACTAATGTGGAATAATGTTGGGGTTTGTGCTCGCACTCTGCTGAGATCAGGAAGCCGAGAGGGAGCATAGATGTAACTGCTCAGGGCTCACTGAAAACCAGCTCCTTTTCTATTACACACATTTGTTTCTCTTTTATAAATCACACACACGCGCACACACACACACACACAGCAATACTCTTGCTCTAGCACCTCCAGCACAATCACGCTCCGTGAAGTTGGGGCATGTGTGCGCCTCTTATCTAAGGCCAAAGATCACCCACCCACTGTTTCTTTGAGCACCGAGAGACAAATATTAGCTTTATTCATTATTCATTGAGGGTAGCGGCGGCGCAGACCCGCACCTCTGCCAAATCAACCATTACGCTAACAAACGCGCGGAGAGATGCCACATTGAATTCAGAATTGCCTTGGCCCCGCTGAGTGGGAGTCGACCCCCTGCGGCCGTACTACTTATCAGAACAACAGCAGCACTGATGATGACTGCGGCTTTTGGTGACGCCCGTGATTGCAGCTACCTTGTACAACTTTGGCTGTGCTTGTGTGCCGGGCTGTCAGTGCACACAAAGCGGAGAATTAATGAATATGCCGTGATTGAATTTCAGTAAGTAAGTAAGAAAGTAAGAGTAAGTTTGGCACAAACGTGAGACGCTGTGTACTTCAAGCAGCTGTGCCAAGATAAGACTCTTAAAACAGTTTACACGGCCATTGGTGAAATCTGTACTTGGTTGATGCTTGCGTGCCGTTACACACATTAATAACATTGTCTTGAAAGTTAGTTAATTAGGGAACTTGAGAGAGTCCACGATACCGCAGCTCCTCCTACCGCGTAGAACGAAAAGGAAAGCTGCATCTGTCAATCATATCAGCGCCTATTGTCATTTCAAAGTGACGGCACATCTTTGTCTCCATATGGCGCCGCTGAAGGAGGAACAAAGGCGGCGGGGAATCGACGGAACACCTTTGAAACCAGATTTGCCAGGAGCTGTCTAATTTATTTGTGCGGATATAAGTTTATAAGTAAGGCTCCAACTTTGAGACACATAAAAGCAACAAAAAATAAAAAAAGATGAGGGAGCAAAGAAAATGCGAGAGAATAAGAAAGCGCGCACACACACAAACTTACCAAACTACCCACAGCCTGCATTTCTGTGTTCATTTAACTTTCATAATCTGACTCCCTGACCTTGAGACCCTCCCCATAGTGACAGGAATGACATCTCATGATTAGTTTAGGAGGTATTAATTGAAATTCAAGATTCGATAGCTACAGAAGTACTGAGAAACATTCAAACTGTTTGGATATCTGCTCCCACCTGAAGATAAACTTCTGACTGGCATATATAACGGCGCCTGGTGTTGTGGCTTGAATGCCGTCTGTGCGGTCCTCAGTCTTTAATGGCACAGACGCACACTTTTCGTCCACTTCGTGCAGCGACTGTGGTGCTGCTCAATCTGAGCCCCGCCTCTCACAGATGACTGCTCTCAATCTGTCATCTGAAGGGTGCGCGTGTAGGAGTCTGAGCCCGAGGGGGATGAGGTGGGGGGCGTGGGGGGGCACAGAGCTCTGCTGTCTGACACCCAGTGGTGCACCTTCACTTCCTCCGCCACTAACAGGGGAGGAGGGGGGAGATTTGTAGCGGGCTGACAGCACTTAGCACAGGAAATAGCACCGTTTACGACGCTCTTTAATACGCATTCAGGTTCTCCACTCTGTGTGTGTGCCTGTGTGCCTATGCGTGCGTGCGTGTGTGCGTGTGTGCGTGTGTGCGTGTGTGCGTGTGTGCGTGTGTGTGTGTGTGTGTGTCCCCGCATGTACTGCAACTACTGAGAGCGAGTGACTCAATGGTATGGGTCGCTCAGAGGAAGCATGTAGCTGCTGTGGCTGAGGCCTTCTTCCATCTGTTTTACATGTCGGTCGGACACAGCAACATGTTGGAATGCAATGCTGTAAATTGTCACCAGGGAATAAATCAGTAAATCGTGACCTTTTAGGCACTCACCTGCACGACCTCGTCATCCTCCTCCAGGAGACCCTCCAAAACATCCACCGCCACCTAAAACACAAGAGAGGCATAAACATCATCACGACCACACTTTACGCACAGAGACGCACGCACACGCACACACACACAGATTTATTCTCTGAGGCAGCCCGATCAATCGGAGCGATCAGAGGGTCTGATAAGCGTCTATGGGCTCAGTGTCACAGCGCATCCGTCAATACCAACGAGACAACAGACACGGCCCATCGACAGACGCACTCAACAGTGCTTATCGCCCGGTCAATAGTCACTTTCGGCCTCTCGCTCCATGGCCCTTTGATCCATCCACCGCCACATCAGCGGTCAAAGTATCCTTAGCGTCTTCACCGCGCCATACGACCCCATGGGAAAGGATTCAACCCCACCTGCATTTCCCCTGATTTCATCTCTGTAGCGTCTGGGGGGAGAGGAGGACGAAGAGGAGGAGGAGGAAGAGGAGGTCTTTAATGTGAGGTGACCTTTTGCACCAGTGTCAGGGTCAGTTAGTGGGGGAAGTTTCTATTACAGAAAACAGACCTTGACTAAAGTAGGCTGCGTGTTTGTTTCTGCTTCGTTCCCTGTGCATTGTGTAGGTGTGTGTGTGTGTGTGTGTGTGTGTGTGTGTGTGCGTGAGAGGCCCCAGGTGATGATATATTGATTTTTGTCAACTCTGGGTTGGAGGCGACTGTTAGCCAATCACCCGTGGTGAAGGGCAAGAATAAAACATGCGCACGCACGCACACATGCACACGCACACGCACACACACACACACACACACACGTGCGATTACAACACAGGGTACACAAAATGGCGTGCAAACAAGAACCACTTGTTTCTTGTTAAGGCTGGAGAGAACTTCCTAATGTTTGAGCCCTCCTGCTATTCGGAGTCCTTGTGGCTTTTCATTAAGCTTCGCTTGGCGATGAAGGCAACTGTAGACTGCGGGGAGGAGTCAGCTGACTGATGGCGAGAACCATCATCAGCTGAAGACCTGTTGTCCCTAATTAATCAACGTCTGATTAAAAACACACAAACACAAACATCTTGTGCTCGCTGAGGGTGAAAAGTTTGGTGCACACTTTCAAAACTATGTCCTTGTCTTTTGTTGTGGGACACACACACACACACACACACACGCACATTCAGAGAAAGAGAGGCATGCACGCAGCATTCCAAGCATGGGCACCAGAAGATGGAAGCAAAGATCTGTGGCGGTATTAAACGGCAGATAGGAGCAGGAAGCACCGGGGCCACAGAAATAGAGCGAGCGATACCTGCGAGCCAGGATAAGTGAGCCGCAACTACCATCACTTCTCCTGCGCTCCTCCTCCTTCTCCTTCCTAACTGCAGTGGTCAACCAGACGGCTGCTGATTAAAGATTCACACAGAGGCTCAAGCTGCGACAAACTGCAAACAACAACTACATTAATATTCCTAAGAAGGGAAAGCAGGGGGGGACGGTGAGGGGACTCTGAAGAAAAAGGGAGAAGAGATCGGTAAAAGGATGCAAAAAGTATCAAGAAGAAGAAGCAACGCACGTGGGCACGCTCACGCACACGCACACGCACACACACACACACACACACACACACACACACACACACACACACACACACACACACACACACACACACACACACACACACACACACACACACACACACACACACACACACACACGATGCATACACGCTGTCCTCTTTATTTCAAGACCTGTTAAAAAAAACAGCACACTGGGGACAAACTCATTTATAATGGCCATTGTGTGTGCACAATTTGTGTTTGCTATGTGTGTGTGTGTGTGTGTGTGTGTGTGTGTGTGTGTGTGTGTGTGTGTGTGTGTGTGTAATCTTCAGGCAATTCTGTTTAACAGAATCATTTTAGCAGAGCGCGCAACAGAGACAGGAGAAAGACAAATCACTTTACAAGCGGGGGGCAAGCCGTATCGCTAACGCACAGGGACCAAACACTCACATTCACTGTAACACACAAACACATACACACACACACACGCCAGCGCACAAACAAACAAACAGGGACATCATACACACACACGTAAATAAATCCCAGGGATGTCAGCGCCGACTGTACTCGCAAAATGGAATTGGCAGAACAAGCTGTTTCACCGTGAGCCAGACTTAAGAGGAGCAAAATTAGATTTAACAAAAAAAAGAGGCAAAATAAAAGCAAACGACCGAAAAAAGCAAATTACCCATCAGCCCCTGTGACAGCTACACAGACACACACGTTAATGGCTGCCTGTGTTAGGTTGTCCACGCGCTTTTGTGACTATTGTGCATGGTGCAAATTAGTGGTGTGAGTGTCACAGATGAGCAAAAGTGTGAGAGAGAGAGAGAGAGAGAGAGAGAGAGAGAGAGAGAGAGAGAGAGAGAGAGAGAGAGAGAGAGAGAGAGAGAGACAGCGAAAGAGAGAGAGACAGCGAAAGAGAGAGAGAGAGAGAGAGAGAGAGAGAGAGAGAGAGAGAGAGAGAGAGAGAGAGAGAGAGAGAGAGAGAGAGAGAAAAAGACATTATTATTACATTTAAAGCTTTCAAAGCCTCCCATGCTCCTTTCAGATCTTGATTACAGCCATAGGAACTGTCAATCCAGCCATAAGGAGATATGAAAACATAATAATAAGGTGATTTTCATGCATTTTTAAAGGCCATTTTACGTTTGTTTGTTTATTTGAGAATGACTTACACAGAATAGGCGACAATTCCATAAAGCGTAGCGTTAACATCAGTCACGGCTCTGTAACTACGTGTGCTGCCGTGCATCCTGCTTGTTATCACCTTTGATAATTAGCTGACAACACTCGGATCGTTCTTCTTGAGCAGCTTCTCCGCAAACAAACATTCCTTTTCTAAATATATCTTATATATTAGATTTAAAATGGGTGCGTTGGTGTAATTACAGTGAGCAGAGACACGTGAGGCTCGCTCAGCTAAAGCTAATAAACTCATCAGAGGAGATGTGATGATACAGGTTTGGCTTCACGAGGGCTCATTAACGCAGAGGTTTACAAAGCCGGGGAGAGAGAAGAAAACATAAAGACGGGGAAACGTTTAGAAACGTTCCCGAAAGTAAAAGTTAAAGTCATTGAACTTTAATGTTTTGATGGCGCAAACGTGTGGGAAGACGCTGAAGTTAAAATTGGCTTTGAAAATGATTCATGTGTTTTTGATGAGTGGCAGCCAAACACCTCAGCCACCAGTGTGAAGAGGATGATACAGCAATTATGCTTCGCTTGTTTGTTGTTTTGTTTTGGCGAAAGAAATCTCGCTGTGATTTACTAATATATTTACATGCTGCGTATTTGGTTTGAATGGATCGGCGGCTTTAACTTCTTTAATCTGACATTTTCACTTAACCACCATCAAGGACAAACAGTAAGCTGAAGCTATTTTCATACGAGCTCTTCTCAGCTTTGAAAGACACATAACACTGCATTCATATGTTTTATTGGCACAGTAGTCAAGGTTTCAAAGACTTGGCCAGGTTTAAAAGAAGCTACGGGGCTGGCGGACAGAAACAAACAAACACACAAACATTTGTTTGCTTGTGCGTTGGCTCCCTGCTAAGAACGAGGCTTTCACACACTTGACAGCTCCACAGACTGGAAGCGGACGACTTTACAGACAGTTTAGAGTTGTGAGTAAATCCCATGCTCCGTGGAGAGACATGGTGAGCGTGAGAGTGTGTGTGTATAGAGAGGCATCCCTGCTCCCTATTAAATCTCACTGTGCGGAGAGCTGGGAGAGGCAGACAGGATTCTGCTCGCTTCTCCACCCAGAAACTTAATTTCTGACAGAAACTTTCAAACTACTGATGACTAAAAGCAAATATGAGCAAACCTATCCAGGGGAGTGCACATACACACACACACAGCAAATATTCACCACCGTCTGGGCACATTGGCTTTGCGTTTTAGGCTCGGCGACGTAAACATGAGAATGAAGATAAACGACATGTCAGAAACTGTTGACCGAGACGTTGTCATTTTACTGATATATCCGACAGCCCAGCTCTCTCTCTCTCACACACACACACGCACGCACACCCACACGCACACACACAGGCGAGGGAGGGGGGGACACCGTTCTCATTTCCTGTCAGTAATAACCATAAACCACTCAACGGGAGTGACAACAAATTAATCAGTGGATCACCACAGGAAACAGCTGAAGCGTCGGTGTGTCGGTATTCACAGAAAATGAGCGTTAATAACCGCTAAGTGTTTCGGCACGGAACTAAAGGCGCTAAGCCGCTAAAAATGGGGGCCGTTAATAATGGGGGGGTGATTTAGTAGACGAGCGAGGCGCGTGGCAGATATGGCGGCGATGCATCAGGACGGAGCTTTGTCTGGTTTTTATTCGTCCTCCACACTTCCCCCCCCCCCCCTCCTCGCAGCTCGTACCCCTGCCTCTCTCTCTGGAAATACCATCCTTCAATTATTGATACTGAACTCTGGAGGGGATAAATACTGGGCATGGCCTTCCCCGACCCCCTCCACCCCCTCCCCCTGACTCACACACACACACACACACACACACACCCCCCGGCGCTATTCACCAGGGAGGAAGCACACAAACGCACACGCTGGCACAAAAGCAGGCGCGCACAAAATTGAAAAACAAAAAACAATCCTGCTGACCCACCATCAGGGAAAAAAAGCAACTCTCTCTCTCACACACACACACACACAAGCGCGCGCTTTACCTCGTATTCCTCGGTCTCGATGAGCAGTTTGGCCGTGGTGATGCGGGATTCGTACGGCGGGATCTCAGTCTGGAGGGAGAGAAGAGAGAGACGGTGAGTGTTTACGGGAGCAAAACCCAAAAAGAAAACACTTCTTCCTTTTGTCTGAGAGAAAAAAAGGGAAGATAAGAAAAGGAAATAAGGACGATCCAATTTTTCCCGGTGCAAAAACTTTACGCAGTCGCGAGGCCGTTAATCACCGCTAAAGTGTTGGCGGAATGAGTTCAGATCGACCCGCATCAGGAGATAAGACTCATGATGGTGGAGCCACGGGGGGATTCACCTCTAGTCCTCACCCCTCTCCTACAGCCCCCCCCCCCCCCTCCACACACACACACACACACCCCCATCACCCAAGTAAACCCACCACCAATATTGCTTTCATATCCAATCTCCCGCTCACACATTGTGCTGTGACACATTTTACTCCATATTTTTCCTATAATAATCCCTCCTGTCATTAGCTCATGTTTCATCTCTATTAGTGCCCGTGTGTTTGTGTTTCCTGTGACGCACAGTGTCTACATGCTGTGAGAGGAGCAGCAGGTAGGACGTCACCTCACCTGCGTGTCTTCCTCTGTGTTTGCAGCCGCTGCCGCCTGTTTACTTGCAGGTAGCCACGACTCGACGCTCTTCATCAGGTATTCTCTTCCTTCCTGCGTACAGCAAAACACATACATGATGATATATCCATGTCTATAGGGTTGAAGGGCACACATGTATACATGGACGTAATACAAGGACGCATGAAAACAGACACACACTTCTTTTTTGGCGAAAATAGCAACGCAGAACTGCAAAATAAGAGATTTTTTTTTAATCCACGCTCCAGTAGCTCCTGACGCTGTGACATGCGACTGGAGCCAGCCTGACCCCTACAGCTCAGGGGCGGTATTACAGGCCCGCTCCTCCTCCGCGCTCTCCAGGAGATCAATCGTTTTCCACTACTGCAGGGAACTTGAAGAGTTATTGCTCGTTTTGATGATGTGATAGCAGGCGGAAGCAGTTTCACTTCTTTTCAGGCATCAAACTGGGATTACCAAGCATTTGAAATGCAAAATATGCAATCCTTCTTAGAAAAATATTCTTCCTGTTCTATTCCTAACGCGCCTACAGATATTAAACGTCAGGTTAGATGTCGTTACTCTTGTGATATAAGAGCAGGCTGATAAATGTGAGCTTTATTCCTTTGCAGCACACATATAGCTCAGAATTACCAGAATTTGGCTAGAGAATGTTCTCGGCCCTTTCACATTTATTTTATATATAAAAACAAAGATTAAATAACACTGTGCACATCAATACTGCTCTTCCACTATTTTTCACAGACGTAAACATCATTAAATGTCTTGTATGGCGGCAATTTTCACAAAGAACTTCTAACTACAACATATTTGGGAGGCTACAGAGCTTTCATGTGTTCCTCATCGAGGTCAACTGGCTGCTCCCTCATCTTCATCTTTATCATAGGGCCATATGACCTCGATAATCCACCTGGTAATTAACATTCCGATCTGCATGACCCGTCTGTGTGTGTGCGTGTTAATGTAAGTGTCCATCTGTTGATTAATGGCATACAATTCAATTTGCTCAGAATAATTAACTCAGCAGATTCCCACTTTAATGTGGTGATAACTCATCCTGTGTGTGTGTGTGTGTGTGTGTGAGTGTGAGTGTGTGTGTGTGTGTGTGTGTGTGTGTGTGTGTGTGTATACTGACCTGGTTTCTCTCCGTACTGAACAGGTAACTGGCCATGAGCTGTAGAGCTTCAGAGTTGTCATGGTGATAATGTAATGCCTTCTCAATAAACTCCCTGCACTTGTCCGCGGCTCCCTCCTCCATGCTACACACACACACACACACACACACACACACACACACACACACACACACACACACACACACAGAGAGAGGTCAACACAAATGCAATTCAATTTGAAAGCAGTACATTGAAATGGTGACAGTATGCCAGTACCAGAGGTCTGTGAGGTAGATCTCAGCGATGGAGCAATAGGCCACACAAGCGTCCTTGGCTGTGGGGAGCTGCAAGGCTTCATCTGGACCGGCCGCAGCTCCAGCCTCAGCCTGCTACAGGGCAGACAACAGAGAGATGAAGAGGACAAAGACGATGAATCAACTTGTATGTGTGTGGGGTGTTCTTCAGTAATATACAGATTTATTTTAAAACAGTCAATTCCTGCTTTTCCAATTAATCAATAACTATCTTAACGAGTTCCCCATGTTTGAGACTCTAATATTACAGCTTCATAACAGAGAGTCTAGAGCAGCGACATCTTTGCACAGACCATGACTTATTATTACATGGTAACTATCCTAATTAATGTGGATTATTGGTATATAAATTGTCCAAGGGCATCCTCTTGTGAAAATAAATAGTATTACACTCCACTAAACTCTTTCTACCAGCTTGTCTATATAAAGCAGAATGAATTAAATGTGGGTAGAGAGAGAGAGAGGAGATAGATAGATAGTTAGATAGATATTGTAGCAGCATTACAGGTAACAGTAAGAGTGTGTATGATTATATACTTACATTGCTCTGTGCTTGTTTGTCCAGTACACACAGCAGCACCTGGATTCCTTTGGTGTAGTGGTCCACCGCCTCCTGGCCTGTGTGGATCTGTCCCAGGTACATGTACTTACTGTGGCCTTCATCTGGTCTCAGCTCCACAGCACGGAGGAACGCTTGCAGAGAAATCGGTCAAGGAGAACTACGACAACTGACTGAACCCCTGCTCGTATCGGTGATCTCTGACATCACACAAATAAGACTTGAGTAAAGGATATCCCCTTGGCTTTGTGTGTGTCTCCTAGTTCAGAGCAGATGTCACCCAGCATGTCTAGAGCCTGCAGGTTGTTGGGTTCCACGTCCAGAGCTCTTTGACAGAAGAGGGCAGCCATGTCGAAATCAAAACTATCCATGTATTCCTCTGTCTGTCCAACAGAATAACAGAGCAACAAACTTTAAAACATGCCTTGACAATGACAGTAACATTGACATCATTTCAATGGCCTGATTCTTATGTCTGTCTTGTTTACCTTCTCTAATAACTGATGCACTGTGTACTTCTCAGCTGATTTCTTCTTGGCTTTTTCATGCATTCTTACTTTCATCCGTTCTTGGGGAGACAAATCAACAAATCCTCCATCTGTAGAAGAAGTTGGGAGTGAGATAATGTTAGTGATGTCATGTTTTGTTACATGTGTATATATAGCTAGCAGCACTGTACACATGTTACCCGTGTTTGGACGGTTGTCTTTCCTCTTCGCTTTGCTTTTCTTTTTGCCCTTCGCCTGCCCTCCCATTATGGTGAGAATCTGGTGTTATATTTCCACTCTTCCTTAGGAATCCAATCTTCTCAAGGTACGAATGTTCAACACGCATGGGAAGTCTGAAATGCTTTTAAAACGTAATGTGGCGAGTGCGCATGCTCCAGGCTGCTACGGAAAACCGGAATGGACAAAATTATACTACCATGAAATAGTTTTTTATTTTGCACAAATGTATTACGAACTTAAAATCGATTATATTTAAATATAACGTTTGCTTTAACACAAAAACACCCACGCAGAATGTTATGTAAAGCACTTGTATCACAGGAATTCCAACGGGTCTGTCTTATGTAGGCGGGAGTTCATTGTGATTGACAGGCCTTTGAGCCAATGATGAGACACGTTGAAGCTCTACCCCTGACGCAATTGGAACCTTGTAAATTTGCACCAATGAACTCTCACGTCAGACGTACGCACTTTTTTTTTTTTTACAAATTTGTTGTAAATAAACGAATGACAGCGACGTTGTGATAGTAAAATAACTACCCAACGTATAATAAGGATTCCCATTACTCGATGTGTATTTAAAAGGTAAATAAACTCTTGTGTTAGCTAACTAAAGCAACTAAAACGAACGTATACAACAGCTAGTGGCGATGTGGCGTAATGTGAGAAGTAATTGAATGACAAAGCAGTGAAAGATTAGCCGCTAGTAGCTTACTAACGCTAACCGCTAACGATAGCGAGCAAACTCAGCTGTTTAAACGCCTTTAAACTGTAATTTATATCAGCGAGCGGATGGAGGGAACAACACTCAGATGAGTAAACCGCTGTCAGTCATTTTTGTTGGTAATGTTTACGTGAGGTCATATACAAACATTAGATATTTCTGAAGCTTGCTAGCTTTATTAGCTGTACGTTTAATGATCAAACTAAGCTTGATTTAAAATACAAAACCACAATGTTCTGTGAAATAATCGTCGTAATGTTAAAGTCGCTTATTTGTCAGTGTCTCGTGTCTCTGTCTCGTCGCTTGGCAGGCTGCTGTAGCCACGTTGATGTCCTTCTCACCCGCCTGTGTGCTGCCAGTCATTGGAGTCAGACTGTCGCGCCACACAGGGAGCTTGTGGCCAATGCCACTGGCTCTACCGGCCGAGAGAAGCGGACTGTCAGCCTCGGGACGAGCGAGGAGTGATTCGCCAAACGTTAGCTAGCAAGTTGGCCTCAACAGACCTCACCTGTCCCCCCCTCCCCTCCCTCCCCCTGAAGCACGTGGCAGTCGGACTGAACTCAGGGGGTCCCGCCCGTGGATCTGAGAGCTAACATGTCAGAGTTAAATAAGGAGGTGGTGGATTTGGTCTGGGGGAGGCAGCCCAGTGGAGGAGTGTCTGCTTCCATCTTCCGCAGATGGACGCAAGGTATGACGCTTCATCGAGCTAAACGATCCATTAGACTGTGCAATGGAAGGTCAGATGTATGCAGGTTTTATATCCCATGAAGAAGAAAAAGAATAGCAGCAGCCAGATCATATCAGTGACATCACTGTAATGACATCACGTTCACTGTTAAGGATCAGAATTAAAACCTTGCATGTATTCACCCTTTGCATACAAAAGCAATAAGCCCGAAAGTAATTTAACCATCATCTTCAGCTGAATGTCTCCTTGGGCCCTATGTACCATGTTATAATACACGCAGCAATGGATCTCTAAAGTGTATCTACAAAAATTAGTCATTATCGTACAGACATTATCTCATAGTGACATTCTTTCTTTTCTTCTCAGGGTTTGTTTTCAGTGTGAATGAGCAGTCGGCTCTGGAGCAGTTTGAAGGAGGGCCGTGTGCTGTCATTGCTCCTGTCCAGGTAGCTGCTCAGCCTGGGTTATGTCGGGAGATTTCAAACTCCATTCCCACTGCAGGCCTTAAACGCTGAGCCTTCACATATTTCATTTAATGACACCTAAATGCTCTAGATAAATGCATAGGCTTAAGACAGTGGACGGGCACAACTGTGTAATATGAGGAATAGGACAATTATTATTTGCAGCTCTTTCTGGCCTGTTATTCTGTCAAGCAGGCTGTAGACTTGCACACGTAGAGGTTATGGACAAGCACATAAGGGCTCTTGACAAATTTACAGTGAGCACACCATCGCCTGTGAGGACAGACTGAGGGATCTGACTACAGACCAAACACAGACACCAGTGTAGAATATTGATACCTTATTATTTATCTTCCTGAAATCTTGGATGCTATATTTGTGTTTGTTTTGCAGGCTTTTCTCTTGAAGAACATTCTTTTTAACAGAGAAAGCTCCAACTGGAGACACATGTCAGGTAAAGTCTCCCCATACAATGAACTCTGACCTTTTGCATGGGCCGTTCTCCTACATCTTTCCAGTGTTTCTACTATTTTGTCTTAAATAGATTTTGTCTTGTTACATTTTTAAGTGGTTTGTGTTTGTCTCTGGCAGAGGAAGAACAGAAGACAGCCCTGTGTTCCACTCTGACTGAAATCCTGGAGTCTGCCTGCTCCAGCCCCTCCACAGGCTTCTGCTTGGTGACCTGGGCCAAGGGACAGAGCCCCCACACCAGCACACACACCAACGCACAAACACAAATGCAGGGCATGTCAGAGCCCCAGAGCAGCCAGTCACCACAACAACAGCAACCAAGTGAGTGTCATGCCACCTGTCACGTTCCCACACAAGATGCATATTGAAAATAAATGTGCACAAACGTGTAAATACTTATACTCATCAAAGGTTTTTTTTAAAGGTTGACTTAAAGAAAATAGTAATTACTCCTGACTCACTTTTGTGACAACCAGGGTTTTAACTCTTACTCAATGGAAATCTGAATGATAATAATAATCAAGTTTTCTTGTGCCTAGCTGCTCTGGCTGCTGAGGACCTCGGTTTTGAACGATTTCACAGTGTTCTCCAGTAAGTGATACAAGACCTTTTTGTGACTCTCTTTCACAACACATTACCTTAACACAGCAAATTGGTGGTAAGAATATAGCCTCGCATCTGCATGTTGACTTTCTCTAGCAGCCAATCTAAATGTCAGACGCCTTCATATTTATTGAAGGGTAGTAACAAGATACTTGGATCTCTATTTGATTGGTGTCGTCTGTAGGAGTTTGGCTTTCACGTTGGATTAGCTATTTCACCCTGCTTGCACATTGCTGACTCAGCACTTTCATTGATTGCCTCATTTAAAAAAAAGAAAAAACAGTCCCACTCCCTCACACACACTGTAAGGGAGTGGGACTGTCTTTCTGTCAAACACACTGTCGAAATGAAGCTTGGCTGCGTTTGCCAGGGTAATATTGAAATTTAATCAAATGCATAAGGTTCTGGCAGCCGAGGACACAGTCAGCAAAAACGCAGTGCTGACTCATCATGAAGAAGTGCGTGTTAACTAAGAGAGACAACTTCTCTATCGGGCTTTCCAAGAAGGAGAGAAAGAGGAATGCAGCTCCAAACAAGCAAAGATAACATTTTGATCTGTCTGCTCGTATGTGTGATTTCTGCCTGGTTGTTAAGTTTTCCTTCTTAGCATAGGAAATGCAGTTTCTGATGTATAACCTGGGGAAAACACTTTCTTCCCTGGGAGTGGGTCATAAATCACCCTTATGTTTGTGTCCCCCCTGCAGCAAACGGACTGTGGCATCAGTGTCGGAGCTCAGAGAGGAGGTGCTGTCCCTCCACAACACCTGGAGGGGGTGCTGTGGAGTTCTGCTCTTCCTCTACTCTGTCATCCTCACCAAGGTAAAATAATGCACAGATAGTTCAACTGAAATACATTTTTCTAAGTTTGCCGGCACAATTGTTTTTATGTCTTCTTCCCGTGATTTGAATATATTTTTATAATATTTTCTTCTTTCATTAAATGATTTCGCCTCTGCGTTGCATCCGTATTCAAATATACCAAACAATAAAGGCAAAATAATTGATCCTGGTTCTCTTTTGCAGGGAATAGAGAATGTACGGAATGAGATCCAAGACACAATGGAGCCCCTCATCGACCCTGTGCATGGCCATGGCAGGTACAGCAACTCTGCTCTCCACCTGTTGCTCACAGCAGTTTAGACACCAGACGCTGTGCACTGTTGCTTTGTCCTTATTTGTAGTTGTTTTTGATATCCAGAAAAGGATTCTATTAAATCTTTTACTCATGTCAGGTCCAAGATATCTTTCATATTTTCTCTTTCATTCCTTCCCCATTTGTTTTCCTTCCTGTCCGTGTTTTGCAGTCAGAGCCTGGTGAACGTCTTTGTAACTGGTCATGCCGTCTCTAATGTCTGGGATGGAGACAGGGAGTGCTCCGGCATGAGTAAGATCTGCATTAAATCAATGCGTGCATGCCCGTCCAACAATAAACACACAATATAAGAAACACACATACACAGCTGTTTTTAGTGGTTCCAGATTTCATCCATGTCCACCAGAGGGCAACAGTCCTTTGATGTGGCAGCGTTATTACACAAAATACAGATGTATGCCAGCTTTACATCACTTTACAAGATCCTTTTTTCATGCTTTGTTGTTTGTTCTTTCTGTGTTTTCACTTGTCTCCGTCTCTGTTTTGTCTTACAGAACTGCACGGTATTCACAAACAAGCATCAGTCGGCTTCCTCACTCTTATGGAATCTCTACGCTATTGTAAGGTACAGACATTGGACTGGTTATCAAACTGCTGCGGCTAATGTGCATGTTGGGGTTTGTTAGTCCAGGCTGACTGTGAACTGAGATGGGAGACTTACAAGCTGAGAGATTGGGAGGAAGACAAATAAACACTGGTATGTTCTCTGGTCTTTGTGACTTGGAGACGTGGGACATTTCCAGTATGAGAAAACCAAACGATGCGAGAACGGCCGTGTGAAACTACGTGTTTAGAAAGGAACAATCCCATCCCGCCCTCCCATGCTACTGCGATGACACACATGTACTCCAACGTATATAGACGTGGCTAAAACTGTTGGTACTGAATCCTGAATCATGACTTTTACTTTGTTATTGCCAACATTAGCCAATAAAAGTCCAAATTGAGACTTGAACTTGAATAGATAAGCTAAGCAGATAACAACAACAAACAGCTGCATGCTTGGATATGATGTTGTGTTCCTTTTGTTAACTTGATATCATGTAGCATTTTAACGGAGTAAGCCATTAAAGAAGCAAACCCGTGAGAAGGAGCTGTATCACTATGCTGTCTCTGCACACTGAGGGTTCACATGCTGCTCAGATACCGTGACATGTTATCTTTTGCTCAAATGAAAATGTACCTGTGAACTCTCTGGGAAAAGTTAGTTCTGCGGGACTTTAAACAGTCGCTGATTTATGATGTAAATGGTTGAAAACAGATATTTCATCCTGTGAGCATTCCTCCTCTCTCCTTATGTGTGCGTTTTCCAGGTCGGGGCATTCCTGAAGTCTCCAAAGTTCCCTATTTGGATCCTTGGCAGTGAAACTCATCTCTCTGTGTTCTTCGCCAAGGCAAGCTTGATACACTCATCCATAAGCGAGCGAGCACTGTTCTCACACACCCGCACGCACGCACGCACGCAGACACACAATTTGTAATGTAAGTCAACCCTCCTCGGCAGGTTAGAAAAAAATGCAAAATATGGAAGGCACTTAAACAGATT
The DNA here is from genome assembly GCF_046128005.1 of Genypterus blacodes. Taxonomy (NCBI): domain Eukaryota; kingdom Metazoa; phylum Chordata; class Actinopteri; order Ophidiiformes; family Ophidiidae; genus Genypterus; species Genypterus blacodes. Next base: position 1,107,192 of record NW_027466871.1, read on the forward strand.
GAGCACAGTCCAGGTCCGATAACGTTGCGAGGAAAAGAGAGGAAGGGGAGGAAGAGAGAGTTCAGTGGATGGTCATATATGGCCACTGCTGGGTCTCTGGGTCGTGCTTCTGCTCCTCACACATGTGCAGCAAAGAATGCACCGAAGTTAGGCCTGTTCTTTGTGACGCGTGCGTGCGTGCGTGCGTGCGTGCGTGCGTGCGTGCGTGCGTGCGTGCGTGCGTGCGTGCGTGCGTGCGTGCGTGCGTGCGTGCGTGCGTGCGTGCGTGCGTGCGTGCGTGCGTGCGTGCGTGCGTGTGTGTGTGTGCTCACTCTCACATTCAAACAAACACGGTTTTCATTGCTATCTATGCACACGTAACATAAAACGTTTGTTGCAGCTTGTGTATTAAAGAGGGCAGCTTTGGGCGGATCAAATCGATTCTCCCCGCTGTAGTGCAAACGGCACCAGAGAGGCAGAAAATCCCAGGCAATCATCTCCATCATGAAGCCACGCCCTTAATACAGCATTGATTAAAAGCTCTGTTACATACATGAAGCTCCAGCCCGCTAGGCCACTGGATCATATGTTGCCTCAGTCATGACCCAAAGTCATCATACACACACTGATGACTTACCAATTACCACAACTCCCCCGGCACTGGTGACATGTTCTCACACACACGCTCGCGCTCTCGCTCTCTCGCTCTCTCTCTCTCTCTCACACACACACACACATTACATTCTAGAGCAGATGGAACCTGATCCTGATTACCATTAGAGTGTGTGTGTGTGTGTGTGTGTGTGTGTGTGTGTGTGTGTGTGTGTGTGTGTGTGTGTGTGTGTGTGTGTGTGTGTGTGTGTGTGTGTGTGTGTGTGTGTGTGGGGGGATTCAGGTGGATGACTTCCTGTAGGGAATGCAATTCCGGAGTTCCCATCTGGATCCATTTGTCCCGCTGGAGACCAGGAACATGCGCACACACACACTCACACACTCACGCGCATGCATAAATACTGACGTATACAGCTGACGCTACACTATGTAGGCAGTAATGGGTTCTTCAACTCTGATCCCAGGTTGAAAGGGGAGCCCACGGGGGTGAGGGCACTCTGGCTTGGTGTGAGCCGCTCCTGCGTGGGAGGGCGTCTATCTCCAGGCCTAATTTGCAGCATAGTCAGATTTCCCAGGCTCTGTGATACCAAAATACACGCTACCTGGTTATGTAGCTTTTAGGTCTGATATAGATCCATCCCCACAAAAGCAGAAAACCTGATCCCTGCCTCTGATGTGTCAGCGGCTCCTTCTGTCTGCCATTGGGAACGGGTGTGTATTCCCCGGAGTCCGTCAGTGTGTGACGGTGGCTTTCAGACCATCAGCTTAATAGCATTACTGTTTTTATCTAATCTACCTACACAAAAGCCGTCCCACCATCTCTCAATCCCGACTAACAAAACCCCCCGCTCGGCCCTCTGTTGTGGTATTAATGCATGTGTGAGCGTGTATAATGGCGTGTAATGGGATCTGTTTTTAGACTAGAGTTTCTGAGATGACAGAGGAGCCAGAGAAAGGAAGAAGACGAAGGAGAAGCGGTGTAGGTGATGGGCAGGACATATTGTGCCTTATGGTTAAGAATAGATCCTTTCTTCCTTCCGTCCTTCCTTTCGTCCCTAGTCTTTTTTGAAGTATCCGCCTACTTCGGTGTAGTTTGATCGGCCGAGTAAAGGATTTCTCCATCGCACCTCAACCGACCACTTCAGATTATTGGTCCCTCATGGGAAAGCCAACAGGAAGGAGATTGAAAGAAGGGAGGATGTACTTTAAAGAGTGGCCCGGTGGTCACTCAGGAAAGGGCCTTGGTGGGGGGGTGGGTGGTCTCCTCAGTCCCCCTGTGACGTTTCTCATCTCCTCTTTGCTCTCTTCTCACTGAGTGATGAGGTTCACAGGCTGTACCGCCGCCTCTCCTGGGAGGTTCCTGTGTGTGTGTGTGTGTGTGTGTGTGTGTGTTTGTGTGTGTGTGTGTGTGTACAGTAGCAGTGTTCCGGGCCAGTGATTTACCAGGCAAGAGACCAGCCGCTGTGGCGCTCGGTGTCCCTTTAGAGTCCGGCTTCCATCTGAACTCACTGCTTTGTCCTCAAGGATTCCCTAAGAGCACCGAGTTCCATTCAAATTCAAATTGGCATTAACGCAGTGAAATTAAAGTTCTGCCAAAACAACGGGCCTCTTAATTCTCCTCTTCCCGAACGCTCAAACTAATTAGAACTTATCCTCTGTGTATGTAATGTAATTCACATGACATTTATTAAAAAGTTTTGTACTGGAATAAGGTTTCAAGATCAGGTGGGATTCATCAAGTCATTGTGCGAAAATTGTCCTGACTCGGATGTTGACTTTTCATATTTTACTGCCTTCAAATCATCAGAATTTGGTGTGTGTTCTGTCCCAGGATAACCCTTTTTGAGGATGGTGTGATCAGTGGGCGCGGGCCACACACACACACACACACACATAACATAACAAAGCATTGTACATTAGCAGTCATTAATAATCGGTGACAGGTCAGACCAAGGGCCATTGTAGTATGATGAAAGGCTGTGTGTGTGTGTGTGTGTGTGTGTGTGTGTGTGTGTGTGTGTGTGGCTTTATTCCTCCGTTCCCATGTGTGTCATTTTCCGACATAGGACCCGTCATAGCGATCTATAGCTGTTCTCTGGTGTCTCGCTGTTCTCTGTACAGACAGTTCCATTAATCACCACTTTGTTGGTTTGTCACACCTGTACACACGCACACAGACACACACATAATCGGCGGGGTCCACACTCTGTACATCGCAGGAGAGATACTTTACGTTGCCCTTTGTTTTCTGTGTTTGGATCCATTTGGGAGGCATGTTAGATAAGATGAAGGTACACTCCATGTTACAACTTACACCCTTTCTCTCTCACACACACACACACAGACCCTCCTCAGCTTTCCCCTCATGTAGTGAGGCCGTTGGTGCCTGGTTGGAACAAGACGGGAGACACTGGCCTAGACCTCTGCTTTGTTGTCTTGTAACCGATCGCTGCAGACACACTCTATGGCCACTCAGAGCCTCTCAGGACAAACAATGGCTCTGTGGGTGGACCGGAGGGAAAGAAAGAGTAACTCTAGTAGAGCACGCCTATCTGTCCCACCTGAAGGAGCTACCTGCTTCTGAGGAGACAAGGGGAGAAAGGGAGCAGGAAGAATGAAGGACAAGTCAAGAGAGGGAGAGAGGAGGAAACGCTCCAAAGGCTCAAGTAGCTACTCGGGGGCAGGAAAAGAGCGATGAAGAGGGTGAAACAGGGAGAGGAAGAGGAATGGAAGAGAAAGTAATAGATGGGAGTTTTGGATTCGTATCTGCACAGCTTGCGGGAGCTCGTGTTCACCGTGTGTGTGTGTGTGTGTGTGTGTGTGTGTGTGTGTGTGTGTGTGTGTGTGTGTGTGTGTGTGTGTGTGTGTGTGTGTGTGTGTGTGTGTGTGTGTGTGTGTGTGTGTGTGTGTGTGTGTGTGTGTGTGTGTGTGCTCTCTCTGCAGCAGCATGCATGTTTGCGCACAGAGAGAGGACGGGCTTATCCTCCAGCATAAGCAAATAAATGTTAGCAGGGGACAGGCCTCAGAAATACGCAGAATCTCTCTCACGCGCACAAACACACACAGTAACGCAAGAGGGATGGAGAGGAGAGGAACACGCATATACACAAACACACACACACACACACACACACATCTTCCCTGCAGAGTGTGTTAGCTAGATGCCATGTTTTCCAACTCAGCAGCATCTTCCTCGGGCCTCTAATAAAACACAGATCAAAGACAGCCAAGAAGACCTGTCATCACACACACACACACACAGTGCTTCCAGTGTGTGCATGTGTGTCTTACATGTTCACATGAGTCGTTGTGTTTTCTGTATGCACATTAGCTGTTAATATTAGTGTCTAGACTCGCCATAATCATGTGTTTTGCCTTTTCTGTCGCTGACTAGTTACGAGTGTTTGTCTCCCTGGTTGTCATGGTGACAATAACACGGTTGTTACATGGTGTTTTAAACCGTGAGTGTCTCCATCCTGCCCTGAAGGATGACGTGTAAAACTGTTAGCTGAGCAGTGGGAGCGAGTGTGTCAGTTTATATAGATTACAAGTTTATATTTCAACCTGAGATTGATTTTAATTTTCTGGTCCCTGCAGGAAGACAAATGTCCTCAGTTCAGCTTTAAGGCTCGGTTACACTTTATCAAACAGCTTGTGTTACAGACCAGTACTTGACTCTGTCCTGCATTTCATCACCTCATTTGTAGATAAATAGTTGGCCGCTGAGGAGGGGTTTTGAGCTCTTTCCTCCTCTGGGGGACGGCAGACTGACCCTCTCTCACCCGCCTGTAAGTGAAACATGCGTGAATGACAAATCTGCCGCCAAACGCACAGATCCAGAAACGCTAACAAATCACAAGTCGGCCTGTGACAGTGCGGCGAGCCGGTGTGCACGCGTCCGCTCCTATGTGCCTTTGTGTCTTAAGGAGCCAGCAGCTGGGAGTCGTCTCTTCTTCAAGTGTCCCTCCGCACCCCCCTCCCCCTCACCCCCCTCCCCTTCCTGAGCGAAGCCCCACGTTCTGTAATATGTGGACGCTGAAACCCAAGCAGGGCGGCACCACCGGAGGCTCTCGCTTTAATAAAGGCCAGCTAAAGAGGGTGTGGGGGGGGGATGAGCAGGGGTTTATTTGCTTTCCAAAAACATTGTGTGTTTGCCCCGGCGCTGTCATAAACACACTCCCTCCCTCGCTCATGCAGAGGAGCGCTGAGAACTGTCAGACTCCCATCTACACACTTAGCGCGCCTGGTTAACGGCACAGGCTCAGAAAGCGTTTCTCCTTTCTCCGTTTTTCCCCAGCCGATCGTCCTCCTTTCTCTTCTCGTTAAGCGATCCGTCCTTAGGACAATATCCCTGTCCTACTTCATCCTAACTAACCAGGCGGTTGTTTTCCTGCCATTTTTCCCTGACTGATGATTCCGCTGAAATGTTTTGAGGGCACGGCGACTCTTACCCTCGCATTCCCATGATTGTTTGCTTCCAGTGCTGCCTGTCATAAAGAGAAGGCCACAGCGTCATCGCAATGCTCCAAAAGTGGAGAAAAAAGCACAAGAACACGTTCACACCCCTAAACTCCAAAGGGCCTCTTCAGTGTATCAGACTCACAGTCGCAGGGACGCCATCCTCCTGTCCACACACACACACACACACTCCCTCCCACCCCCCTCCCCCACCCCCACCCCCCGATATACAGTATCTACAATCTCTGGCAATACTGCTCGTGATCTGCAAACAAACAAACACTCTAGAATTTCATAAATCACTGTGTGTGTGTATGTGTGTGTGTATGTGTGTGTGTGTGTGTGTGTGTGTGTGTGTGTGTGTGTGTGTGTGTTAGCGTGTGTGTGTAAGTGTAACACTCGATTTCCTGATTGTGTGTTTGGAGTGAAAACAAGCTGCCAGGCTTTATCAGCCAATCGGTTAATAACCCGGTGGGTCCCGGTGATTGCACTGGCCCCTTCGAGTCGCACACACAGATACAGATACACACACACATTCTACAGTGCACACAGCCTACTGCTGGGGGTTGTGTGTGTGTGTTGTACGTTACAGCTGCTAAGCTTCAACAAAGCCACTCCAAATCTGTAAGTTGTGAGAACATCTGGACTCGTCTTGGTTCCCCCCCCCCCCCCCCCACCTTCACATAATTCTAATGTTTCAGCACTGATGAAGCTACATTTTCCCATAATTTGTTCTAATTCTCTCTCTTTCTCCTCCTCCTCCTCTTCGTCTGTGCCCACGCTCATGTTCTCTTTTTAATCATGAATCCCTTTTTCTTGGCCCGTCTCTCTGCGTATTCTCATCATCTTCTCCTCCGTCTCTCCTCTATGTCTCCCCCCCACCCTCCCCCGGTCTGTCTGTCTGTCTGTCTGTCTCCCCACAGGAGATGTCCCTGGTGGGCCCTGAGTCTCCGTCAGAGCAGGCCAGGAGGGTCTTCCAATCGTTTGATCCTGAAGGTAAAAGAACGGCGCGCACAGATCTTTCTTCTCCTAATCACTTGTAACCGTCTCGCCTCCTGCACACTTTTTATAGCTCGTTACACTTTGTTTGTCCATTTCTACACCGGATCTATGGGAGTAGCTGGACACAAATGTACTGTTAATTAATCCAAAGTTTCTCTCACACACAGTCGCTCGCTTCTCTTTCCTTCTACTCTCTTCTCTGTTTTTACAAAAGCCAAAACATGATCTGCAAGCGTCCTCGCATCTCCACTGTTGTTGTTTAAGTCGGTGCGATGGGTTCCTCCTCACAGCTGAGTAACCATCCGGCTCCTTCTGCGTATCTCTTCCTCCTCTTCCCCATCCTCCTTTAGTCTCACTTCCAGGTGACGGGGGGTCGAAATGATGCAAGAGGTTGAGTCTTGATTGTTTAACAGCACACACTGGGAGAGCCGATGACCCGATTAAATCACTTTATATTTATGGGCTCTTATTGTGAAATGAGGGGTGTTGCTCTGACGCCATGAGCAACATTCCTCATCACTCACTTTATAGGAACAACGTGCTGATTTTAGGAGAAGCGTGTGTTTGTGTGTTACATGTAAAGCAACAGTACAAAGAGGTAAACCATAACAATTGCACGCACTCATTGCCTTCTTCAATCGCCTTGACAACAAGCGTGTAAACACAGCTAATCTGGCCTCTTTCTTCATTCCATCTCGTTCATTGTCCCGTTCCAGAAAGCTGCTTCGCTTGTTCTGACATCCACTTCTGCTCGCTGCCGCCAAGATGTTCTGGATACCATATGGTCCTTTCGTACGCACATATGCACACACACACACACACATACATACACACTTGCACAAGGAGATGCAAGAGAAATGGCTAAATGTACACACACACGCAAAGGGGATATACATGCGTAACGCATTTCCACACACGCAAGCAAAGTTGATTACTGTTTAAAAGGGCCATAAATCTGTGTGTGTGTGTGTGTGTCATGTGTAGAGTCAGCGCAGCTCCTTGTGTTGTGGAAAAGGGGCGCCAGACACATTCATACAAAATGAAGTGACTCAAAGGACACACACACACTCGGCGGACAATTGTCTCAGCGTGTTCTTTAATGTTTGCTGTTAGTCACTGTCCTAACGTCGTGTGTGAGTGTGCATGAGTGTGCGTGAGCGTCCAATCTCCTTTTGTCATATTGCTGCTCTCAATTATCACTGTACAATTCCAGAGTTCACAGTGAAGAAGCGAGACGCAGCTGACAGAAAGACGGCCAGAGCGCTCGTTAGTCCTTTTCACAGCACATTTTTGATTTATGCTTGTAAACAACAGCCACACAGCCTCATGTGCCAGTGTTTAACCCCACACACACACACACACACACATACACTGTTTTGGGGGGGAAAAACACATGTTAGTGTTTAAAGCTGGTCCTCTCAGGTAGAGCAATCATCACAGCCATGGTATGTAGGTCAGAGAGAAAGGACAAGACACGCGCGTGTGTGTGTGTGTGTGTGTGTGTGTGTGTGTGTGTGTGTGTGTGTGTGTGTGTGTGTGTGTGTGTGTGTGTGTGTGTGTGTGTGTGTGTGTGTGTGTGTGTGTGTGTGTGTGTGTGTGTGTGTGTGTGTGTGTGTGTGTGTGTGTGTGTGTGTGTGTGTGAGGGCACACGCAGTTTGTAGTTGTGTCGGATGAGTTAATACCCCTGAGCCCACTGATGTAAATGGTGTGTGTGTTGCATGTAGGTGAAGGCTTCCCCTGGTGTTTCAACTCTCTCACTGGAGCAGCTTTTTATGTTCTCTGTGGGTCAGCCAGTGCATCAGCCTGTCCTCTCTCTCTCCCCCTCTCTCCCTCTCTCTCTCCGTCTCAGATAATGGCTTCATTCCCGAGTCTCTGCTGGAGGACGTGATGAAAGCCCTTGACCTTGTCTCAGAGCCAGACTAGTAAGTAATTGCATGCTCACGTCTTTGTGTTTGTGTGTATTTCAGCTTTTTTGCGTCTTGCACCTGTAGACATTCTAAAGTTTGAAGTCCTAAGTCACGGCCAGGCCAGGTCAGCAGCCCCGTGCTCATGTTTCACTACCGGGCCGCTATAAAGTAGGACCAGAGAAGGCTCGCTATAAAAGAGCAGCAAGAAAGAAAGAAGGAAGGAAAGAAAGCCAGAAACCGAGGCCATTAAGGGCAGGAAGAAAGACGCAGAGAGGGAGGAAACGCTTTAAAGTGCCGCTTCAAACAGAAGCATGTTCTCATCTGAGGCACAGTAAGCCCCAATGTCGCAGCCCAGGGCCTGTCCAAGTAACCGGACCACTGATCGGCTCTGCAGACCCCCAGATGGCCGATACATCACAACACTATACAGCAAAGTGGGGGGGGAGACTGCAAGTGCAAACAGGCGAAGCTCATTCCTTACCACACAGTGAGAGTTACTGCAGCCGTGTGAAAAGTGCAGCGTCTTTACCACCTGGAAAAACAGATTCATTAGGCTATAGAGAGAGAAGAGGTCAATGGGTCCTGAAGATATTTCTTTTACTTATTCAAGTGGCATCATCAGGTTCACTTCAGTTCAGATCAGGGAAGCTTCTTAGATGAGTTGTAGTTGGGTTTGACTCGTTGATGTGAAGGACTTGGAGGCTCTAAATAGAAACATTGATAGAAGAACGATTGAATGACAGAAAGTTTTCAGTTATTTCCTTCTAGTAGAACTTTGAAAGATTCAGCCTAAAGCTTCAACATATGAATGCATTTTTTAATCCTGTGATCACAGAGTCACATTCAACGTTTTATTCTGTGATGTCATGAAAAGACTTCTTCAGTACATTTAGTGCCTCTGGGCACAGAAGGCTTCCACAGTATGTCTTCAAAAGAGTCCTTCCTTCCTGTTTGTTCTCCTCGTGAGAAGCAAAGGGAGTTAGGGGATAACCAGCCGGAAGTGAAGTGAAGGGGGACCTCATGCCTACGCTGCTGCCACGGTGTTTAACAGGTCAGGAGGGGCGCAGCAGAGGGACAACCAGCCTCTCCGTCTGTACCTGATCACACAAACCAGCACAGTGGCTCTGACAGTCAGCTGCTGCCTTGTTTGTGCTGTTGCCCATTGTCAAGATCATACAAAGAACATCTGATTTATTGGGCTTATCTTTACATTATTTAAGTTTGACAATGAATCTTGAAAACTTTAAATCCATTTAGAAACAAAATGCCCTGTTTGTTGTGCATTTTCAAACTCGGCCCATTCCTAACACTAAATCTGCCTCCAAATCTGGCAACCAGACGCATGACAGCATAGCAAAAACAAATCGCCCCTCCCAAGGGACTCAAAGAATGAATATTTCAACTTTAACCAAACAGATTTAATTTCTCTCTTTCATGTAGATAGTTAGGAATCAATAATAAATTATTAACATATAAATCACATTGGGTATCCTTCTCTTCTCTGCTATGGAGACTGAATGTGTGTCAGTTTGCCACTCACAGATGTTTGAAGTAGTTCACTTGTGTGTACATGACTTGCTGATGTTCACATATGAAGTGTACGATCGCGTTGAAACAACATAAGTTAAGCGGAAATGTAAACCAGGCCCAGACTGTCGTTCCCTCTCTGCCGTGCCAGCTATGCACTGACTGTCTGTGTTTAATTGCTGAAGAAGACAAAGCAGCACTGTGGATTCTTATCAGGCTGGACAAACATCAGCTGACTGCATTAGAACACAAACAGGAAGCAGCCACTCATTATCTGACACATTAACTGCGGCATGCTCATTTTTTTTGTGGCATATGCCGTTGTAGCTTTTAATTGGAGTTATTAAGCCTCGTGAAGTCACACAGTGGACACACGCCAAACAGCGCCGCTCCCCCGCCAGCGTCGGCACATGAACGCAGTGGCCGCGTCATAATGAATGCGATGTGTTCACGAGCCCTGTGGAGAGCTTCACCTTTTGCTCGCTCTCCTCTGTAGGGAGCAGAGGCGCAGATACACAACAGCACATCTGGACACTTTGGGGATTGAGCTTGTTGCTTAATGTCACAGAGTAACACAGGGTGAACGCGAAACACACTTCTCTCTGTGCCCGTGTGCTGCTTGAAGACTGATATGATGGAAATAGTCTATTCTTGTGTGTGTGTGTGTGTGTGTGTGTGTGTTTGAGTGTTTGTGTGTAAACTCTCCATCTCTCTTTCCTGCCTTAAAAGGTAAATCTGTCTTGATTTTCGTTTTTTTTTATTACTTTCAAATCATAACACTGATCTAGCACGTTGGAATGTCTGGAAAGAGAAATGTAGTTTCT
>NW_027466872.1:0-60000 GCF_046128005.1 Genypterus blacodes
TTTATCACGATGAAGACGCCTCACACACACACACACACACACACACACACACATACAGTCAGAGAGACAGACAGGATTTGGGCTCTGTGAGACCTCCCGTCTGTCGCAAACACAAAGGCGGAATAAAGAAGAAGAAGAAGAAGTGACCAGCAGCCAACAATGGAGGAGAAATGGGTCAGTCTGGGATGATTGGGCTCTGATCCGCCCCCTAGTGGACGTGTATTGTAATCTTTCGGGTCCAGCCAGATATGTAGAGGTCCAGTCCACCACTGAACGGGATCTGTGCCTCGTGGGTTTCAGCTAGAGTTCAGGTGGATTCACTGGATCGGAGTCGGGAGTCGGGAGACGTTTCACCAGGTTCCAACTGAAGGAGCATTTGTGATGAACGGCCATGCGTTGTTCTTTCAACTCTTCCACTTCCACTTCCTCCTGGATGAGTGAGATGAACCCTACTGGACTTTGTTGTTGTGTGTTAAAGGCCAACGTGTAAATGAATCACGTGTTTAAATCTTCTCCCTGACAGAATTAAAGGGTTTTTGATCAAAGCTTTTCCCTGCTAAGCCGTTTTAATTTGGTGACGCAAACCGAAGCGAGCAGGTGGACCCGGCGTGTTCCTGCTCCTCCTCCTCCTCTTCCTCCTCCTCCTCCTCTCACATCCACACAGAAGCAAACACGCTTTACAAACAAACTCAGGCTTCCGCTTCCCGTCTGTAAGCGATTAGAGCGAGGATCCAGAGCAGAAATGTGCAACCACAACAATCCACTCCCTCTCAAGCTGAGACCAGGGGATGTGAACCCTGTGATCTAAGGTTTAGAGGAACCCTTTCTCCTCATCAGGTGGAACTTAATGAAGCTTTGAGTGAGAACAGGAAGTGAGAGCGCCTGACTTGCTTGTGTGTGTTGTGTGTTTGTTGCTTTGGAAGAACGTTTCTCACCAAGTGACTCCATGTAAATGTTAACACACTGAAACGCCACCTGAGACGTGGAAACTTGTCAAAACACACACACACACACACATAAACACACACACTGATCTGGTCTTACAGGTAATTCATATTTACATTATTTAAAGTAGAAAAGGACATTTAAATGAAAAGTTTCAAGCCGAATCTGAGCTTTGTCTTGTCTGTTGTATTTTACCAAAACATCGGGCTGTGACCTTAAAACTGAAAACCTACACTTTAATATAAAACCATCAGATTCCCTGCTTCAGGGCTTTAAGGCCACAACGAGATAAAATGAAGTGGAGTGAATGAAATGAGTTTAATTGAGTCACAGACAGATGAATGGGCTTCTTCTGTGTGTGTGTGTGTGTGTGTGTGTGTGTGTGTGTGTGTGTGTGTTAGAGGGGTGGGGGTCCAGAGGGGACAAGAGGCGGGCTGGAGAGCTTTCTCCGCCTCTTGGGGAAAATGTGTGTAATGTGTAATGTGTAATGTGTGTGTGCGTGTGTGTGTGTGTTTGAGAGAGAGAGAGAGAGAGAGAGGGAGAGGGTGTGTGAGTGTGTGTTCTATCCCTCAAACGTCTCTGACTGCATTCTTCTCTCGGCGGGCGACGAGAGCAGATCATCAGAGAGAAAAAGAGAGAGAAGGAGAGAGAGAAGGAGAGAGAGAGAGAAGCAGAGAGAGAAGCAGAGGGAGAGACGCGAGTGGATCCGTAGAGTCCGAGAAGAAGCTGAAACTTCGCTGACGCTCCTCAGCAGGTCGGTGCATCATTCCATCTTTCCCTCTAACATTCCCATCGCATTCCCGTAATATTCCACAATCCACCTGTGCGCCTCTCCGCGCTGCGCTGCGCTGCGCTGCGCCGCGGCGCTCCAGCAGGATCTCCTGATGGACACATGGAGGTTCTGTAGCATCAGAACCTCCATGTGTACACGGAGAGAAATCAGTCGTTTTGCCGCAATATTCGCACAGAACGTATTCATGTTTCGATCAATCGATGATCTGCATGTGTGTCATGGATATGAGCGGCTCGTCTCCTTGGCTGTAGCCGCACGGTGCTGATCGCTGAATGAGTCCCGCTGCTGCTGGAGGATCGGAGGGTCCTGCTGGCGCCCGGGACGTAAACACAAGCAGCGTGGGGGCTTTGGAACACGCTGGACGGCTGTTCGAGTCCCCCACTGCTCCACTCACACACACACACACACACACAAGGGAAACTAAAGAAAGGATTGTTTCCGCGTATGCGACGACCGTTTTGTGTAGTGTGTGTGTGTGTAAATCCCTCGTGAGTGTGAGTGTTGTGGTCGGATCCCGCCACATGCAGCTGAGTGGATCCAGCTTAACCCAGTCCACTGTCAGAATGTGTGTGTGTGTGTGTGTGTGTGTGTGTGTGTGTGTGTGTGTGTGTGTGTGTGTGTGTGTGTGTGTGCAGATTCACGTGAGTGGATACAGAGTGGAGAAGGTGATATGTTAAGGGGCCGTCTGACAATGACCCAACCTGAATATCCTGTCAGGTTGGGTTCAAGTCCTTTGAATACCAGGTGTTCCATGTTCCATGTGTTCCAGTCCGGAGAATCAAACCTCCACCCAGCAGACAGGCCACACTGATGTGAGTGTAACTTTCAGACGGTCCCTTAATGTGTCTGAGGCTCATCTGCACACCTCACCGTCCAAAGCAAACTATCAAAGGGACCAGAGTGTCCAGGCAGAGCAGCCGGACCCTTAGAAGCTCTGGGACCTCTGGTTGGTTATCGCCGACTCATCCTTTAAGTTCCTGTCACAACCGTTCACTGGCAGGGATCCACAGTATGAAATATACATTAGTGTGTGTGTGTGTGTGTGTAAGACGACACCCCCCCTCAGGGAGAACAGCCAGGCAGCTATTTATACACACACACACACACACACACACACACACACACACACACACACACACACACACACACACACTCACACTTTACTGTAATCAATGTACATACCATTACCTTGTGTGAATCTATAGGCCTGATGCCACAGGAGCTTCATCTGAGAGGGATGGAGAGGGGGAGGAAGAGGGGGAGGAAGAGGGGGAGGGGCCGGTGTGCATTTGTTGATTATTCTGCATTAAACTGTGCAAGAGAGACAGTAATTATATCAGCTGGGTTAGGATGATTGGTGTGGGGGGGGGGGGGGGGGGGGGGGGGGGGGGGGGGGGGGGAGAGAGAGAGAGAGAGAGAGAGAGAGAGAGAGAGACATAAGACAGGGAGAGGGGGAATTAGGAAGAGAAAATAGGATGAGGAGGATAAGGGGCTTGATGGAGAGAGCAAGGGAGAGAGGTAAGAGAGAGAGATGGACAAAGGGACCTGTGGACAGCAGAAGGGGGGAGAGGGACAGGGACATATATGGGGGGGGGGGGGGGGGGGGGGGGGGAGACAGCTTGAGAGAGAAATGGAAGGAAGACACACACACACCTAGAGAGAGAATAGTGATAGTGTTTATGGAGAGAGGGACACACACACATAGAGAGAGAGAGAGCGAGAGAGAGAGAGAGAGAGAGATCCACACACACACACACACACACACAGTGGAGCACAGTGTGCTTGTGGAGAACAGAGCGTATGTTCTCTGTGACGTCACTCTGGTCTCTGCGGACGCTCGGACTCGTTTCCCTGAGATAGTGTGTGTGTGTGCGCGCTCTTATGGCCGCGCGGGATCAGGTCTTATTCTAACCCACATTCACCTGAGCGTGTCGTCATCGACCGATCTCTCTCACACACACACACACACGCACACGCACGCGCACACACACATACACAGACGCCATGAACGTCGTAGCCGCTGCCACCTGCTTGCTCGCCGCCGGCTTGTCGTTCTTCCTGTACGGCCACAGAGATGAGCTCTTATGGCTGCTGCGGCTCTCCGTTACAGAGTCCGAGTCCGAGTCCTCCATGCCGGAGCCGGGAGCTGCTCCGCGGCGCAGCCCGCAGGGAGTCCCCTACGCCGAGCTGCCGCACATCGTCAACGCCGATGGACTGCACCTGTTCTGCCGCTACTGGGAGCCCGCCGGCCCGCCAAGGTCAGTCTCTCTCCCCTCCTCGGTGTGTGTGTGTGTGTGTGTGTGTGTGTGTGTGTGTCTAAGGTGGAGCCTGATAGATCCTTATTGGGTTTTGTGGTTAGTAAGGATGCCTCTGTCTTTATTCTGTGTGTGGATCAAATTAACCTCCTCTAGTTCTCTGTCTCTCTGCCTCTCTGGTTCTCTGGTTCTCTGGTTCTCTGGTTCTCTGGTTCTCTGTCTCTCTGGTTCTCTGTCTCTCTGGTTCTCTGCCTCTCTGGTTCTCTGCCTCTCAGTCACATGAGCGTTGACACTTCCTTCCCTATAGGCAGCATGCAGGGGCGCACTCAGTGCCATGGGGCCCCTACAGGCAAACACAGGGACTTTCCTCCTCCTCCTTCTGCTTCCCTTCTACATCACCGTTCTGACCTTTAACTTAAAACAAATCCATAAATCAGCTCAGACTGGAGTTCAGAACAGGTAGGGCTCTGATGCTGAGGGGCCCGTCCTGATCCTGGACCCATGTGATCCAGAACTACACATTTAGTTTGCAATAACTTCTCCCTTCATTGAGCAGGACTCAGCTCTTGTGTTTGTCCAATCAGGAGCAGCCGTTTAGCTTCATGCTTATAGACAATATGTCACATTTCACATATAAAGAAGTCTTTGTGAACAGTATTAGAGAATCTGTTCAGAAAAGCTCCAAATCCAACTAATCCAGCAAATAATAGAATCTGAGCGTCGCCCCGGCTCGTTAAAACACTGTAATTATGTTAATCTGCTCATAGTGGAGAATACCAGATGCTCCAGTGACTCATCATGGGCTCTGACCCCATTTAGAAGAGGAACTAGTTCACCGTCGACGCAAGACCCAAGTTTATGTGCTTCTACACACTGACACTGTTTATAACACAACTTATATACTTATTACTGTGTGCGTGTGTGTGTGTGTGCGCGTGTGCGTGCGTGTGTGTGTGTGCGCATCAGATGATACCGCTGACGTCACAGCTGCTGTGAGTGACATCACCTCCTCCTATAATGACATCATGAATGACATCATAACTTCTTTTGGAAGTTTTCCACTCTGGTGTCTTCTGCTTCTGTTTGCTGTTTGAATGATGTCACCGGAGGTCACAGACGAGGCGCTCTGGACACTCGGGACGCTCTGGACTCTGGAGGCTCTGGACTCTTCCTGGTCTGCTGCTGAGTGTTGTCGATTGGACGTTTGTTCAGATTCTGAGTTGAGACGAGCCGCACAGCTGAAAATCTGTGTGTGTTTGGTCTTTACTTAGTGTTTGCAAAAAAACAAAAGGAATCCCATTCTGCTTCCTGTCACATTGGCTCAACATCATTTACTCTGCACTTCCAGGAGACAGGCCAGACCAAACTGTGGCTTCCTCTCTCCTTCATCTTGATGTCACCGACGTTCCAAGAATGAGGAACTGCGGTTGATCAGATGTCAGCGTAAAACCTGTGTGTTTACATTTCCTCAAGAGTTATTTAGGTCGTGTTTCCGCTGGCGTTTGTCTGTTTGTGTGTGGATTTCTCCAACTGTACCCGGAGGATTTGAGGCCCAACCAGATCAGAATCCAGGTTTTCACTTTAGCGGCACAAGAGAGCGGATTTGTCTGCATTTCTGTGTGTGTGTGTGTGTGTCTGACAATAGACATCAGGTGCAGCTGAGCCCAGATGGAGACGTGCAGACGTTCAGACAGGCTTCATGTGTGTGTGACGTGTCGCTGTGCATCGACAGATCAGACCCCAAACATGTCACTCCTACTTGTGTGTGTGCAGTGGGGACAGTGAGCAGCCACAGTCCAACTCCACGTCTGCAGTCTAGTGCCTTGGTCAAGGGCAATGACAGGAGCGCTAACCCAACAAACATGTGGAGAGGAACCAGGGCCGGCCTCAGGCGTGTGGAGGCCCTGAGCACACTTTGGCACTGCTTAGAAAACATCTGGAGTCAAGATACTGGCACACACACACACACGCTCAGTGACGCATTAACTGCGAGAAATGAGTCTTGAGTTGCTGTTTAATCTGCCTGTAAACCTTCAGTCATGGTTTACCAAAACCTGAGTGTTTGTTCTGTTATTGCAGACAACTTGGATCCGATATGCTGTGTGTGTGTGTGTGTGTGCGTGTGTGTGTGTGCCTGTGTGTTAGTGTGTGTGTGTGTGTGTGTGTGTGTGTGTGTGTCTGTGTGCGTGTGTGTGCGTGTGTGTCACTGGGTGAAAGGAGCACCTCGGCACCTCTCGGTAACAAAACAAACGGCCGTGATTCTGCACCGTCACCGGGACAACCAACATGTGACATACTATGTATTGCGTAACAGCCCCTTGGCTCAGGGACACGACTGTGACTTTTCACCCAGAAGCCCCTTTTTTCCCAGCATTCCGTGATGGAAGTTTGTGAAAGCAACACACACACACACACACACACATACACACACACACACACACACACACACACACACACACACACACACACACACACTCATACAGGAACGATTCGTTTCCCTAAAGTGCTCCAGAACAGATTTAAGGCTCATAAAGTGGACTCAGACGCGGGCCCTGTCTGGTTCTGGAGCAGATTTGTGGCAGACGGCTTCTCTTGCATGCAATCCATGTTTTTTTGGGAGTAGAGCACAGAATCACAGGAGGCTTTAAATAGCTCCAGCTCCTCTGTGGTGCAGAGCCAGAGCTTTGGCTGCTTATGTAAGAGCTTTGACAGGCCGGGGCTGAAAATGCAGACATGTCAGGAATCTGAGTTCTTCTGTACGTTAGCAGGATGACGTACGCTCTGTGGCAGGACGCTCTGTGGCAGGACGCTCTGTGGCAGGACGCTCTGTGGCAGGATGAAGGTGGCAGCTTACGTTCACATCTCCTTTATGTTTCCTCCCAGGACCGGACGCACAGCAGAGCTGGTAAAACGGCGTTTAGCCTGAAATGAGCCGCAGGATTGAGGCTAATGAGTCATTTGGTTAGCGAGCCCTGAGGGCGCCATCAGGAGCGTTTAACTGCAGCTTTAATAGATCCATGAAGAAGAATCAGGCTCAGACTTAATCTGCATTCAGAAAGCCAATATCAGACCGACTTCATTAACCTCTCTGCTCTGCTGAACGCATCAGTGTGTGTGTGTGTGTGTGTGTGTGTGTGTGTGTGTGTGTGTGTGTGTGTGTGTGTGTGCCCCATATTTATACATTTGCATAGCAGAGAGGGAGTGAGATTAGATTTCTTTGTATGGAAAGGAGGCCAAGGTGCATCATGGGAAACCCACACCAGCCTTATTTGTTGTGTTTTTTATTGTTTTGGATGGAATGTTGATGTTATTACTTTATGGCTCAACCTGTCCATCATCATCATCATCACCTCTGCTGAAGACGTGATAATGATGATGATGATGATGTCAGCTTGGCCCGCTGTGATTGGCTCAGCTACAGGCAGAGTTTGTTTGTGGAGTATTGGTGGTTGTCTTGGCGATTGAGTGAAGAGGAAGAGTGAGGAGAGAAGAAGAGAAGTGAGATTATAGCAGACGTGTGCTCATCAGTTGTCTGTACGTTGGTCTGAATCTGACGTACTGTCTCTTTAAGGGTATGTTTTTGGTTTTAGACCCATTTTCTACTTGTAGCTACGGCCCAACATACAATCATGCTCCCATTGGTCCAATGTCTCCTATTGGGATGAGGAAGAAACATGGGGGTCAAAGGTCACAGGCTTCTGAAAAGCCCTGTCACCAGGCACAGGAAGTGGGTGAAAGGTGCAAGAGTGGGATGGAGGGAGGGGGGGAGGGAGGGAGGGGAGGGAGGGGAGGGGCGCCAATAATCATTGATAGATCTGCCAATAGATAATCTAAGCAGCAGTGAACACACACAAACACACACTTTTAGCCAACAGCTCTCTCTGTAAGCACTTCCAAATAACACACACACACACACACACGCACACACACGCACACACACGCACACACACACATCTCCGTGCTTGTCTAAGTGGGTCAGGCTGTTATTGATGTTTCAGCTGATGGCATCTGGGTGAGTTTCCTTCCCAAACAAGGCGAGCTGCCACGATAATCTGCCTGCTGCTCTGCCAGGGGAGCCAGTGCATGTGTGTGTGTGTGTGTGTGTGTGTGTGTGTGTGTGTGTGTGTGTCATATCCATGGAAATGACGGCCACTTGCTTCTTCCATTTTGCCGTTTCTTTCCATTTCCATCCGCTCCCCTGAGGCGCAGACATGTTGACAGTTTAACTGAAGACACAGATCAGGAGGAGCACAGGGACGTGACCCCAGGGACGTGACCCCAGGGACGTGACCCCAGGGACGTGACCCCAGGGACGTGACCCCAGGGACGTGACCCCAGTCCAAGTTAGATACACATGCCTCTGCAGGAAACACACACCTGAGCTCAGCAACACCAGAAAGAGGGGTGTAGACCTCAGGTCCCCACTGTCCTGACGATGTGTTGTTCAGTCTGATGGCCACAGGAAGGACGGACTTCCTGACACGCCTCCTTCAGGACTGCAGGTATGGTGTAGCTGGGGAGGAATGTTGGGGGAGCGGAGTCAGCGGGGCTGGAGGGTTGGGGGGGGGCAATGGTTGAGGAGCCGGGGGAGGAGTGGACAGGAGGCGTCTCGCTATATTCTATACTCCTCTATTGAAGAACAGGTTCAGCTCGTTGGTCAGGTCCATCTTGTTCTGCTCCAGCCCCTTCCTGTAGCTGTCCTCCCCCTGCTTGATCTTCTCCTTCAGCAGCCTCTGGACACGCTTCATCTCCTCTCTCTGGACTCTGAAGGCCCTCTTCTTCTCATGTGAGAGGACGTTGATGTCTTGAGCGTGTGGCAGCCAGAGAGACTTGGTGTGAGGGGATCTGACCACATGCTGCATCAGACACACACCCTGATTAGCCCCATTAATCCTCCATCTACAGTGTGTGTTGCAGGACATTGTGCTGGTACAAAGACGCTCATTCACACACACTGCAGCTGAAACACACACACACACATACACATAGACACACACACACACATATAGACACACACTTGTTTGCAGCCAGCGGGTGCAGAGGAGTCGCTGGCCTCAGCACAGAGGGATTCACTAATGCAGCCTGATGAAGAGCTTCTCTTTATCTGCTTCCTCAGCCTCTTCCTCAGCCTCCCCTCCTCTCTCTTATCTCTCGCTCTCTCTCTCTCTCTGTCTCGCTCTTTTAACTGCTCTTGTTCTTCTGCTTCCTGCTCCTTGTTTACTCACGTGACCACACCGAGGCGTTCTGTGATGGTTCCTCTTTGTTTTGCCGTCGCTGCCAGTCACTGTGTTCCTCTTCCTCTTCCTCCTCTCTCTCTCTCTCTTCTAGCTCCTCCCTCTTTGGCAAGCGTTCATTTTTCTTGTCTGTTTCCATCCAAACATGCTGTTAAACATGCCTGACTCATCAGCATGTTCACTGTGGTTACACCGTTCAACATGACGCCACACACTATGACATCACTGAGTTCTCTGACCCGTCTGAGGTCGACCGTGTGAATGCTCCTCAGAAGGAGAGCAGGAACGTGGCGGCTGAGTTTTCCTGGCTCCGCCCGCCTCCGTCTGCTCTGAGTTAAGAGGAGGGAAGCACAGATGGATGAGAGCTGTCGTCTCTGAACACACAGGCCTCTTCATCATCCTCATCCTCTTTTGTTTTTGTCTTCGTATCTTCCCGCAGCAGAGCAACGATCAGCCTGATGATCAGAGAGAGAGAGAGAGAGAGAGAGAGAGAGAGAGAGAGAGAGAGAGAGAGAGAGAGAGACAGGAGACAAGTGTGTTTGGGAATACCTGAATTAACCTCTCGCCTCCTCTCCTCTCCCCTCCTCTTCTCCTCCTCTCTCCTCCTCTCCCCTCCTCTTCTCCTCCTCTCCCCTCCTCTCTCCTCCTCTCCTCTCCTCTCCTCTCCTCTTCTCCTCTCCTCCTCTCTTCCCTCCTCTCCTCTCCTCTCCTCTCCTCAGGGCTCTGGTGTTGGTGGTCCATGGAGCAGCAGAGCATTGTGGGCCGTATGACGAGCTCGCTCAGAGACTGAAGGAACTCTCTCTGCTCGTGTTCGCTCATGATCATGGTGAGTCACACACACACACACACACACTAATCACCATATTGATTCATTTACACACTAATAATTCATCTGAACTTTAAATGTCTCTGATGGACTCTTGTATTAATTATTAACCAACTGTTAAAGCTTTCAGTTCACATTAATAATCCATGTGAATCATCTGTAAGCGTGTGTGTGTGTGTGTGTGTGTGTGTGTGTGTGTGTGTGTGTGTGTGTGTGTGTGTGTGTGTGTGTGTGTGTGTGTGTGTGTGTGTGTGTGTGTATGTGTGTGTTTACCAGATGTTTGTTTGCTTCCATTGGCCCCCTGCTGTGAACACTCGCTGTGTTCACACTCTTGTATTTAGTAACAGACCACGGCTGGTCAGAGAGAGAGAGAGAGAGAGGAGAGAGAGCGAGAGAGGAGAGGGGGGGCGGGAGAGAGAGAGAAAGAGAGAACGAGAGAGAGAGAGAGAGAGAGAGAAATGTCTCTGTTCAGTGGAAAATGCTGAACTGGAACAAGTCCCAGAAGGCTGCAGTTTCTGTGTCTGTCAAACACACACACACACACACACACACACACACACTAGCAAACACACACACAGGCAGTGGTGCTCTCCTGTCAGTTGTCTCTCTTTGTTCCTCCCTCTCAGTTTCAGTCACTTGCTCTTGAATTCCTCTGAAACGTTCACAGAATTCCGAAATGTGTTTTTATTCTGTCTGAGCTTCTTTGATGTTTCTGTATGTGGTAGAGACCAAAGTGTGTTTACAGGCACATTGTGTTCTTCAGCTCTGTCCCATCATCTTCATCATCTTCATCAGCGTCCCTCATGTCCCTGTGTGTCTTTGTCTCCTCCAGTCGGTCACGGTCAGAGCGAAGGAGACAGGATGGTCGTCAAGGACTTCCAGATCTTCGTCAGGGACGCCCTGCAGCACATCGACCTGATGAAGTCCCGCCACCCCAACCTGCCCATCTTCATCGTGGGACACTCCATGGTGAGAGAGCGTCCGCCTGTCAATCAGGTTCATAGAGCAGAACACCTGACCTTCTGCGTCTTATCCAGATGTCTTTCCGGAACAATGTTGGATTGTAGCCAGTGGGAATGCTGGCGGTGGGTTTGGGCCTCTTCCCACTCTTCCTCCGCCCTCTCCTCTTCATCAGAGTGTCTGGCTGGTTGGTTTATGTGATGGCCTGTCACACTTTGAGGGCCTTTAGTCTAATTCTGCCTTTGATTTCCTCTTTGAGAAGGTTGAAGTTGTTGTGCAGAGACATTTTGGCGTCACGGACAAAGACAAGGTTCCTCCAGAATAAAGGAAACCCGGCCCAGACCGGACCCGGTGTGTTTGCTCATCCTGTTTCTGTGCTCAGCTGGGACGGGCTGACCTGAAACCTGAACACAATGGCAGCAGCACCTGCAGGGTGTCGCTCTGCCTCTGATTCCTGTCAGATGTCATTCAGGAACAATGGTGGATTGTGGCCGGTGGGAATGCTGGCGCTGCCTTGGGTTTGGGCCTCTTCCCACTCTTCCTCTGTGCTCTCCTCTTCGTCGGAGTGTCTGGCTGAGGCTGGTTGCTCCTCGTCTCTCCCTGCCAGAGTTTTACGTAACGGCCTGTCACACTTTGAGGACCTTCAGTCTCTTTTCTTTTCTTCTTCTCTTTCTCATCCTCTGAAAGGACCCGCAAGTTGATCTAAGATATTATGCCCTGCGTGTGTGTGTGTGTGTGTGTGTGTGTGTGTGTGTGTGTGTGTGTGTGTGTGTGTGTGTGTGTGTGTGTGTGTGTGTGTGTGTGTGCTCACACTTTCAGTTTCACTCCTCACGACAGCAAATACAGCTGAGCGTGAAGATTCCGTAGTAACGTGATCAAAGCGTGTGTGTGTGTGTCAGTGTGTGACAGGAAGTGTGGATCACGCTGAGCTACATGTTAATGCTGCGGCCATGTGCTTCATGTACAGTCAGTATGTTACATGTTCACTGCCATGTCGCCCCTCAGGCTGATTCTTACAGATGAAGTCGCCCACTGAGAACACACAATACCAGTATTCATCCCTGTGTGTGTGTGTGTGTGTGTGTGTGTGCGCGTGTGTGTGTGCGTGTGCGTGTGTGCGTATGTGTGTGTGTGTGTGTGAGTGAGGAGGCCTCTCGAATGCTCTAATCGGCTTCTTAAAGAGGTTCTCTGTCTTGCTCTCGCTTTTTCTCACACTCTCTGTCTCACACACACACACAGAGACACACACACACACACACACACACACAATCATCCCCCTCAATCCAAAGTCTTCTTCAAGTTAAAAAGGTTGAGCAGACTTGCCAGTTTGGCCGGTTTGCATTCACAAAGAGAAATGCCCCGATCTGTGTGTGTGTGTGTGTGTGTGTGTGTGTGTGTGTGTGTGTGAAATCCACATACTGGGTTCTCACTGGAGGTGTGTGTGTGTGTTTGAAGGTGTGGGTGTAATAAGAAGCTTATCAAGATTAACATACCAGGTCTTTTCTTTCTTACTCTAGGTGTGTGTGTGAGTGTGTGGGTGTGGGTGTGTGTGTGGGGGGGGGGAGTGTGTGTGTGTGTGTGTGTGTGTGTGTGTGTGTGTGTGAGCGTCTGTCTTTAGAGGCTGAGGTTTTCTGGTGGGAAGTGTTTTGTCTTAAGCTTCTCTTGGCCCCAGCCTGATGAATATTCACGCGGCTAACAAAGGACGTTCACATAAGCTCAAGCTAATTAGCGCCCCGGCCAGATTCACCCGTACACACTCACTTTGCCCGCTAGCGTGCGCGTGCATAGACACCGGCCGCTCGTTACGTGTTAGATTTGAATGAGCGCCAAAGTCGGCCGTGACAAATGGATTTGGGTTCCACAGTGGCGCTGCACATCATGGGACTGCGGCCTCAATGCTAAACGTAAGCGTGTGCTCAGGCCTCATGTTCTGACCCGGGGGGGTTACGGGTTCACTCCTCTGCCGCCCTCGTGCCTTCACTCTTTTTCCTCTGGTTTGTGTCGAGCTGCCCGGGTGGGAATTCTCTCCCGTGTAAACAAAGGGTGGTTTGTTTTCCGCTGGGTCCGCAGCGGCGAGTGCTTCCTGCTTTCAGGACCGCTCACCGAGCCGCTGCTGCCAGGACCAACGCCAGAGAAGAAGACATGCAGTGGTCTTGGAGGTTTCTCTGCTTATAGACTCTTTACCTTTATCCAGCTGAACCTCGTCTCTCTCTGTACCTTTACATGTGACGGGGGTCTCAAACCCGTTGTTGCTAACACACGAATGAACCGTCTGTCTTCTGTTCTCCGTCCTCAGGGTGGCGCTATCTCCATCCTCACGGCCTGTGAGAGACCCAACGACTTCGCCGGTGTGGCTCTCATCGCACCAATGATCCAGATGAACCCTGAGTCAGCCACGCCATTCAAGGTATGCTGGCGTTACCGTTACCTCCTCTTGTCCTCGCTCCCTGCTGCTGGACCCGTGCCCGGCGGGAGGGTGAGGGGGAGGGGGAGGGGGAGGGGGAGGGTGAGGGAGGGAGAGAGGGAGAGAGAGTGAGTGTGCAGTGAAGGCGCCCACTGTACATGAATTTGACTGCAGGTTGTCGACATGTTGGACATCAAAGCCCCAGTGGCCCAATGGATAAGGCACTGGCCTCCTAAGCCAGGGATTGTGGGTTCGAGTCCCATCTGGGGTAGTTGATAGCAGAGTGGCGCAGCGGAAGCGTGCTGGGCCCATAACCCAGAGGTCGATGGATCGAAACCATCCTCTGCTAAGCTTTTAGAAGATCATGAGGAGAGGGATCATCAAAGGCTCAGAACCAGGAGTCTCTGCTCCAGACTGAAGCTCCAGGGTTCTTCCTCCATAAACATGGATCAGCACAACGAGTTCATGCTCCTCAGACAAATCTGTTAAATGTGAGAGGGGAAGAGGGAGAGACGCCTTTCAATTTGTGCATTTCAAGGGCAGGAATCAGTCTAAGAGCCACTCCAGTCTGAGTGGATCACTCATAAACACAAGACACTGACGAGTCCTAAAGCACGCACACACACAGACACACACAGACACACACACAAGAGCATAGAGACACTCCAGGTGTGTGTGCGTGGATCTGCTTCCTCTTCTTCTTCCCCTGTACGCAGCGGAAGCAGGGAGTAACTCAAAAGTCAGTCAGTTTGTCAAGTTGTCAGGGGCGACTTGCGACACACCAAACTTTGTTATGAACTTCAAAACACCTTCAGTATAGATGTGTGTTAAAAACATGTGTGACTGCGAGCTCTCTCTCTCTTACTCTCTCTGTCTCACTCTCTCTCTCTGTCTCTCTCTCTGTCTGTCTCACGCTCTTACTGTCTGTCTGTCTGTCTGAATTCAAATAAAGCATTTGTTTCTTTTCTGTTTGCAGGTTCTTGTGGCGAAGGTTCTAAACCACATAATGCCCAGTCTGCCTATGGGAGCCATCGACTCCAAATGGGTCTCACGGGATAAGAAGCAGGTGACAGACGTGTGTGTGTGTGTGGGTGTGTGTGTGTGTGGTGTTCTATTTGCAGTGATAACAAATTAAATAAGTAGCAAAGTAAAAATACTTCATTACAGTCATTATGGATGATTGCATGTTTATAGTTTATGTTTATGTGTGTGTGTGTGTGTGTGTGTGTATGTGTGATATTTTTGTATCACCTCGAGTTGAAGGAAACGTCCACAATAGAGACTTTGACTCATTTCCTAACTCTGTGTGTGTGTGTGTGTGTGTGTGTGTGTGTGTGTGTGTGTGTGTGTGTGTAGGAGGCCTGCATTGTCCCAGTTTTGATTATAAAAGCAGGTTGATGTTGTGTCACCGTCAGAACAAAGAGAACAAAGTTTCCAGAGTCACATTTGTGTTGTTTGTACACATTTGCAAGGTGACTGTGTGTGTGTGTGTGTGTGTGTGTGTGTGTGTGTGTGTGTCTGTGTCTGTCTGTGTCTGTGTGTTTGTGTTCGTCCATGTGTGTTGACACACCAAACTCGGCATTTCACAAACTGCCCAGAGTCAACAGACAGCAGCGTCCTGTGAGAGGAAGAACCACTGTGAAGAGAGGGAAGGAGAAGAAGAACATCTGTTTCCACACGGCAAACAGCAGCGGAGAGACGAAGAGCAACACAGAAAAATGTTTCACTTTCAATGTCAGCTGACCCATTTTAGAGATGAAAAGCAAGAAGCTCTTTCTCAGTAACCTGAGGACCTGGAGCCACGTGTTGGCCAACAACAGCTCCCACAAAATGCCACAAATGCTCACAGAGAGATGATGTCACTCGTTGATGTTCTTAGTGATTCATGAGGTGATTGGTCTCATCTCCTCGTCTTTATGTTCTCTGACGCCTTCTTCTTCTCTCCGTGTCCACGCTGCCCCCTGCTGGGCTGGACCTCTGAACCTGGAGCGGAAGCTGAGCAGGTCAGTGTGACGGTCAAACCTTCAGCTCTAACAGCAGCGCTCCTTCTCTCTCTCCTGCCAGGTGGAGGCGTACGTCGCAGACGAGCTGAACTTCCACGGCGGGTTGCGTGTGTCGTTTGGAATACAGCTGATGGGGGCGGCGACGCGCATCGAGAAGGAGATCCCGTCCATCAGCTGGCCCTTCCTGCTCCTGCACGGCGACGCCGACAAGCTCTGCGACATCCGAGGCTCCAGGATGATGTACGAGAACGCTGCCAGCGCCGACAAGAAGATGAAGGTGAGGACGCTCAGGGTTGATCCATCTGTTTGAAGGTGAGGAAGGTGAAGAAGGTGTTGTCCTGGTCAGATCAGATCAAGCTCCACCAGCAATGTGAAAAAAAACACAGCTGAAGAACCGGGCCAGAGAGCTCAGACAGGATCAAAAAGGGTCTGTTTTCACTCAGTGTGCACAGTGTAGAGAGGAGACAATCGTCATTGTAAAGGCTTCAGATTAGATCACATGTTCACAGTGTGTGTGTTTGCTAAGGAGGAAGTTCACAAACACACACACACACACACAGTCACACCACAGGACTCATCACGAGGGAACGGGAGCAGGGGTGAATGAAAAGGAGAAGCAAAATAGAGTCACGACTCACTTTGCTTCCATTGTGGCCGCTCTGCTGCTTCTGCTCTCTCAAGTGTGATCATGGCAATTACTCTGTGTGTGTGTGTGTGTGTGTGTGTGTGTGTGTGTGTGTGTGTGTGTGTGTGTTCTGGTCCATGAATCCTAAATGACACGTCTGCTGGTTCCCCTCTTGCAGGTGTATGAAGGAGCCTACCACAGTCTTCATCACGAGCTCCCTGAAGTGGCCGAGTCCACGCTGAAGGAGGTGAGCGGCTGGATCACAGAGCGCCTCCCGGAGCAGCAGGCCTCCTAGACTCAGGTCCCGGCCCGGGCCCCCCTGGCCCCCCCTGGCCCCCCCTGGCCTCCCCCCTGGCCGGCTGTGCATCTGCAGGCCAAACACTCTTTTCTCTATGGGAACTCTTCATCTAAGCTTTGGTTTTATTGGGTCATGGCGCCACCAGTCTGTCCTCGGGGGATAATTAGCACAAGCCACCGTACACTGCGCTCCCATTCCTTTATTTGTGAATAATAGAACATACACACACACTCTTTACCTGCTAGTTAAACATGTTACCACTCAAAGCTACTGGCTGTTGTTGTTGGGGTCGGACAGGAAGTCTGTGTGTGTGTGTGTGTGTGTGTGTGTGTGTGTGTGTGTGTGTGTGTGTGTGTGTGTGAGGGTAAAGGGATGTGTGTGACATCATCTGACAAAATGAGACGTTTGCCCGTTTCAATCAATCAGACCAACGTTCCTCTGCTCTCTAAAACAAAACCACAGGTGAATCAGAGGAGAAGGTGAAACACCAGGTGTCTGTGCTCACGGTGGTTGCGTGTGGCTCCTGAACACGCCTCACAGCGTGTCCTCTGGCCTTGACCCCTGCCGTGACACGTTGGCGTCTCGTGTTCTCGTCCTCTCTGGCGGCTCAAAGGAGCCCTGGTGAGAGCCTAAGGGACGGCAGAGAGCCGTATCCACGGTGACCGTTGCTCACCAGGCTTGGACCTTCGTTTTTTTCTTCTCCTTCTGAGTTCTTACATGTGTAGTAACCGTGGTGATTACCGCCACACGCTGACGGGCCAACGTGGATTCTTGGCTTGGCGCCCGTTACTCTCACTTCCTGTCTCTCCATCGCTCTCTCGCTCCGTCTCTCCCTCTCCCCCCTTGTTGCTGTGGTGACCGGTGCTCTTTGTTCTGTCCATCACAGAGCCTGTTGTTCCACCACGCACTCAAACATGATGTGCTTGTGCTCTGTCAGCCGCCCACGCTGTCCCTGGTGGTCAGTCACCGGAACAGCAACCTGTTTTACATTACATCTGACCCACACAGCCTGGAGTTTTACTTTTGGGACACACACACACAGACAGTAACGAGTGGAGAAAACACCCTATTATCCCATTTTAAAGTAATTTTTTTAAATTTTAAATGTATTTTTAGGGGTATTTGATCTGTTCATGTATTATAGGCAGTAAGAAGGTCTTGGGTTCTAATCCCATCGTGAGCTCTGGCATGTTCTCCTTGTGTCTCCTCCCACCTCCACACGACAGGACTCGCCCGTAGGTGTGACCTCATGACCCCTGTGATAGGCTCCACCCCCCTGTGCCCCTGAACGTGTCGGAGGATGAAATGAAAGGAAACTCGATTTTCTCAAGTTTTGTTTCCTCAAAGAGCAGAATTCCACTTTGGCACTTTTCTGTTTCTGCTTTTTAAATTAAATGATGAGTTCCATCTGATTACAATGCAAGAAACACTGAATCGCAGCTTTCGCCTCGTAGTGAAGTGTGAATACTGACTGAGCTGTTTGGCCGAAAGGTTCTTCATCATGCTGTCACAGTCAGTGTGTGCAGGCGGGACAAAGGTTAGTGTTTCTCACAACGCTGCAGTTCCTCCTCATTACCACAAGAGGGGGCACTGCCTCACTTGTCGATCATGTCTGAGGTTGTCGGGCGGGAGGATTTGTGGAGGCGGGAGTGGGGAGGAGGAGGGAGGAAGAGGAGGAAGTCCATCAAATAGTTAACATCACGCTCTGTTGCTTTTGATGTGCTGGTTTGCTGTTTAGGCCCCGAGTCAGACCTGAACCTCAGCAGAACAGCAGGGGGTCGCATCTCGGCTCACTTCAAACAGCATCTATCCTGTGTGGCAGCAGCAGCAGCAGCAGCAGGTCCGGTCTCAGTCCAGCTGTACTCACACACACGTCCTGTGTCACATACTGTAGGGTTACACTTCAAAAGGGCCACATGATGATGATTAACTCTGGGGGTGGAGAGAGAGAGAGGGGGAGAGAAAGAGAGCGAGCGAGCGATGGAGTGAGAGGAGAGAAGCTGTCAGTAACCATGGCAGCACCTTTTTTTCCCCCGAGCGCGTTTGCTTAATGGCGCAGGATGTACATGAGACTCTGCTCTCAGGGCGGCGTGGCCACTTTGTGCTGGCGGGGAAACCTTTGTGCCGGCGCCGAGATAACAGAGCGGACAATTAGCACGGCGGGATCACAGTGAATAATAAGAGCCGCACATGCAGAATGCAAATCAGAAGTCTCAGCAAAGCTCTGCGGTTTCCCACTGAAGTCACCGTTTGTAAAGCCAAACACTCGCTGGTCTCCCGTCAGGCGTGGCGCCATCTGTCCCTCCAGCGCTCTGTTTGGCGGCAGGATTGCCACAAAAGTCACAAATCGATTCTCAAGAAACTTGTTGGGAATATCGGAGATGATCCAGGAAGGAACTCTTGGATTTTAGTACCGGTCGGCCTGATTTTTGTAGCGTTTCCTCCTCTAAATGTTGCACAGGATTCCTCGCCCGTCCCTATAGGCCACGCCCATTTCCCCCAAAACACGATGAGGCCTTTTTTTCCCCTTCCAAATACAATTTTCACATTTCCTCCTACAATTTCAGATCAGATGTCTCATTTTCTTCCCTGTGTCAATGTTTCATCTTGTTTTTTGATTGGCTGCTAAGCTTGAGTGGGCGTGGCTTGTGCCCTCACCACTTACAAAATGAAATGTCAATGAGCCTGATGGTGGCGTTACAACAACAACAACAACAACAACAACAACAGTCACTTTCTCAGTATCTTTGGTCCCAGACTCGATGTCGTGTTCTTTTCTACTTTTTTACACCGAGCAGGTTTTTCTACACAGATTTGCCCAAACACAGCTGTTGTGCTCCAAGATGGACTGTTAATCTCCTGATCCAGGGCTGAGAGAGGAGAGGAACCGGAGGCTGAGGGGTCGGGCGGGGGTCGGGCGGGGGTCAGAGCGTGTTTAGGGTCGGCCAGCTGGTGTGTTTTCCTCTATCTCGACTTTATGACTGTTTCTACAAAAAGAGAGCGGGCGACTGTAAAACAGGCCGAGAGACAAAACTGAACGTCCACTCCCAAAACGCTAAAACGTCATCGGTTTAGATAAAGTTGTGTAACTAAAGTAGATGAAGAACTTTGACCACAATTTGTATAAACCTCTGGAGTGTGTGTTGTTTTGTACGGAGCTTGATAGCTGAATGTTGTAACACACACTGTAACATAGACACAGCAGAGTGTGTTGTATTTTATAAATCTATTTATCTCCTCTTCTGTATTTATAGGGATTCCTTTGACGTACTGTATTCTACTATCTATAGTATCATGATCACGCATGGCGCCCAGGCACTTTTTATACCTCTACAGTTACTGAAACCATTCCTACTGTCCATGCTCAGCCAGGTGAAGCTCCATGAGACTTAACCAGATGGAAACCAGGTGAAAGGTGTGAGTGTGTGTGTGGAGGAGTGAGGAGCTTTGGGGGGAGAGCGAGTGTGTGTTACTACTGTGCGCTCATGTAACGTCAGAACAGTCAAGTCCTGTCATAGTTTGTGACGGAGGTTTGCACCGTCTCATTAGAATGTGTGTGTGTTGTGGCAGGAGTGTGACAAACAGGGTCCTGCTGCACTTTGGGGGGTGGTGTGTGTGTGTGTTTGGGGGGGGGGGGTGCTTTGATTTGACTGTGGAGCCTCTTCTAGTGGGTGGAATCACTCTGTCTGTCACCTTCCAGCTCTAAGAAAAGCACTTAAGAGACGTTTTAGATTTTAAGTTTGAGGGTTTTTGTCCAATCTTTTCTGATTCCTAATCTGACCGATAATCCCACCGTGACTTTTGATGAGAATTTGTACTGTAGATTTATTTCTGAGCTGTGGTCGTTGTGTTTTCTGTGCCTTATTACTATGACGGAATGTCTGAAAACACGTGTGTGTGTGCGTGCGTGTGTGTGTGTGTGTGAACGTCTGCTCATCTGGAATATTTTGATACAGACAAACTTGAGATAAGAGGACCTGTGTGTGTGTGTGTGTGTGTGTGTGCCCGTTATAGGCTGAGATGAAGCTCACGATGGCCTCCTGAGTTCTTTAAGGCCATTCTATCCACAGATCCGCTCTGTAAAGTCGTTACTTTGGGGTTTTCAAACTTCCAACTTTTATTCCTAGAATTTGTGGAGCTCAGTCCATCGCATCAAAGAGAGGATCAATCATCCAAGAGGATCCAGGTGTGGGACGTGACCTCACTGTTTCTGTGTGTGTGTGTGTGTGTTAAAGGCGATGATACGTGTGAGTGCAGAGTAACGCTGGTCAGTGGATCAAGTTAACCCTTTCCTGAGCTCACAGGTTCTACTGTGCGTTCATTCACAAACACAGACGTCTCAGTAAATGTTTGATCCTCTGCATTCTGAGTGATCGTCCAGTTAAATCACACAAACAAACACACAATCTCCATAGTTACTGTTCATGTTCAGGCGTATCGTCACCTCGGTGTTTTAATCTACTGTAAGGGAAAAGCTTCAGCTAAGGGAATGATGAAGGGGAAGGTGTTGTGTTCTAATCCCTGAAATAGAATAGAAGAGCTCCTCTAGTCTGTGAACTCTAATGTGATGATGCTTTGACAGAGGAAACCTAAAGTGTGTAAGTTAAATGAGAGTTATATAGAGAGTCTCCTGTGTTAAGACGTCACACTCATGAGTCTTCCTCCTGAAGTCTTATTTATATTAACAGGTTAGGATGACACTTTGTTTGTAAAGTCCAGTGCTCTTACCTGCTTACAGTCAAACGAGCACAAACCCACAGAACCAACAGGTATCAGCACCGGACCGCCCAATCAAAGTGTGAGCAGATATTGTGTATAAGATGTCCATTCTATAATGTGTGATAATGAAATGACTCCTGAATGACAAGTCAAGGTCAGATTGTTACTGCATTGATCCTCCTCATGTCCTTACTCTTATAAATAAACTATACCACTGCTCAGCTGCTTCCTTCCTGTTCTTTCTCCCACCGTAGGTTTAATTAGTGAAGACTTGTTGTCGTTGTTGAGTGCAGGTCACACATCAGCTTGTAGGTGGCAGTAGAGCGCCACAGAGCTCTGATGTATGAATGAGCTGAGGAGCACAAGCAGCATGAATGAGGAAGCTGCTGAAAGGCCTGGAGGCATACAAGTCTACATCTATCTATCTATCTATCTATCTCTCTGCCTCTCTCTCTTTGGCTCTCTCTCTCTGGCTCTCTCTCTCCCCCCTCTCTTTCCCCCCCTCTCTCTTTGGAAATGTAGGCTATCAGTTCTCCTTGAGACATTTTTGGAGTTAGTTGGAAACCACATTAGCAGCAGGTCCCAGAGGACGGCCCTTCTAAGAAAGCTGAGGCCCTGCGATGAGACGTTTCATCTGTCACATTCACTAAAGCTCGCACCGCCGCTTGCTCATTTCCCTGTGTGTCCTGTGGGAAATCTGGCAGCAGGAGAAGACGTCCCTCAGGGATACACAAGTACGACCTCTTCACTTACAGTGGAGACGTCTCAGCAGGGTGGCCCGCCTCCTCTCCATTCACTGGCACCTAAACCTTTGTGTATCTGCTTATTTGTGAGGACATTTTTGACAAAACCGCAACTTTGACTTGAATTTCATTGCACAAAGCTGTCACACTCCTTTCCTGTGTTCTTTCTGGTCTTTCTCCTCCCAGCAGAGGGAGCCTGGAGGCCTCTGCTCCTCTTCTTTTGTTGGAAACTGGGCTTAAGCCAATCAGAAACTAGTTTGAGGTATTAAATCCGGGCTCACTGTGACCATGGCAACGGCTTTACCTCTGTGACAGCGGAGGGAGGGTAATTGAAGAGAGGAGACGCTATATCGACGGTGCTGGTGTAAAGCAAGCCTCTCAGAGAAGAACAGAACCAGAACCACTGACAGGACTGACTGAACTGTTTCAAGAGAAACTCTCAATCTGTTATTATGGATAGTACGGGAAGAGGAGAGGAGAAAGGAAAGGAAAGAGGACTAACCAGTGGAACTGCTTGGAGGCAGTGTGTGAAAACAGGACTGTAACTTATCTTAAATGTCTGAAAATTAAAGCACCACTCCAAACTCGATGTGCAGTTTACTGGCTCTGCTATATTTTGTAAAATAAGATGCCTGTATTTTCACAGCCTCTTGAAACAGAAATGTGAGGTTTGAGGAAAAAGACAAGAATAATATTAAAGGAAAAGGTGGGAAAATGAAATGAGATGCAAATGGACACCTATATCCAGTCCATACAGTGTTTAAGTATAAATCATGCTATGTGATTACATGCAGGGTTTGTGTGACCATACATGTGCATACACAGTTACATCATACAGTACATATATACCATATACCGCACATACATGTAGATGATGTACTTGTATTGCACAATAACAGATTTTCGTCATGTAGCCTGTCATTATTATTATTGTTATGATGATGATTAAATGTATCTCCTTGTGTGGGTGTGGTCCTACGCTCAGTGTACATATACGGTTCTGCATTTGGTCCCGCCTCTGTCAATGCAATCATAGCTGATTGGTTAGAGTGTTCTGGGCGCGTTTTCCTATTGGTGAGTTGGCTTTGTCAATCAATGTCAAGCGCTCACGGACTGGCCACGCCTCCTCACGCTTCCTTTAGCCAAGGTGCATTGGAGCTGGTCGGGCTGTGTGTCGCTCCTCACCGGGGCAGGAAGCGTGTATCCAGGCGTAAATACAGCCCGCTCCCGTCCAAACTCACACAAAGTTAACAGCGTAGCGTTCTTATCGGTAACTCCGGTGTGAATTCACGGCTTTAGCGCGGTTGTTCGGGCTTTTTCCACCGTGTGACCGGAGCCGCGGAGGGACTTCAGCACTTTGCCTAAAGCGACCAGGCGCGTTAACAACTAGTTAGCAAGTGAGCTAGTTAGCTTAGCCGCTAGCCAGCTAGCGCTCTCCCCAGTGCCTCGGCGAGTCCCACCCTCGAGTGCGTGGACGTCGTCAGAGCCGCAGCGAGTCGAACCGCGAGTCGAGCCTTCGAGTCTTCCGCTCTCCCAGTTTGGCCAGCAAAGCCGCGCAGCTGGCCGGCTAGCTCAAGTAGCCTCGTTAACGTTAGCCACGCGACGCTACCGCCGAATTGTCGAGTCTGTACGGGGGGCAAGAGTGTTGAGTGGACGGGCTGAGTCGCTACACTGGCACGGAGACCGGCGAGGACGAAGAAGAGGCGAGACAAGAGAGAACCGGGAAGACGCCGAGCAGGAGGGGACTGGCTGCTTTAGCCGGGGAGACGGACTTGAATGTAAGTGACACCGCTGCTAGTTAGCTTACACCCGCGGCTTAGCGCGCAGGGACGACTTGCTGCGCTGGCATAGCGGCGTTGATCCAGACAGCCGCTTATCTGCGCTGAGCTCCCGTAGGCGCTCCGCCATACTGAGACGTCAGCTCTGCTCCCTGGAGATGGACAGCCGGCTAGCTCCTCAGCTAAAGCCCGCTGCGCTAAAAGTGACGCGCCGCAATTATAACTCGAATAGGTTTTCTGCAAGTCTTTCTTATTTGACATGTAAGCGTCATTACTTGGTTAAGTCCGCGTATGTGACCTGACAGCTCAGCAAACCGGTTAGATGTCACCGGGATCGAGCTAATTAGCCTCCTAGCTCTTCCACCCACCCGCCTTGACAGCTCCGTTTCTCATGAAGGGAAATAGTGATAATACAGGAAAAAGTAACTAACTAATATGTATGTTTATTAACCCGTCACGTTGCTAATGCGAGGCCAATATGAGCTCACACAGACGCGTTGATTGGTGGGAACTGTGTGTTCTCTGCATCTGCCCTCTCAGTGACACTGTCACATAGCAACACTACAGCAGCAGCACCGGACAGCAGCAACGCTTTCAAATCAATTGAGATCAATCTGTTCAGCTGTTTCACCTGATGGTTACTGTTCCTCTGCTTACCAAGTCTGCTCCGGTTAGCTTGCAGAGCTGCCAAGGCCACTTCCACTCACATCCCGCACATAGAGCACAGAGCGCCGGCTCAGCCCCAATCAAAGTCATCACTTCAAATCAACAATTAGACAGCTGATAACTGCATCAGTGCCCTCAGCTCACACACACTGACTCGTTTCTCTCCTCCTGCAGACAGCAGACAGCACCGCCGAGCCAAACACAGCCATGAGTATTGAAATCCCCGTGGGGTTGACAGAGCTGCTGCAGGGCTACACTGTGGAGGTTTTGAGACAAAGGCCGTCGGACCTGGTGGATTTCGCGGTACAATACTTCACCCGCTTGCGGGACAACAGAAGTCAGGATGGCGCCGGTGGCAAGACGGGCAAGGGAGTGATGTTTGATGGGGAGCCGATGCAGACAGAGTCCAACGGAGAAGACGACTCCGACGACGACTCCGACTTTGAGCGTAAGTTGATGTCCTGGTTCCTTTATTGTCTGGAGGTGAAAGTGTGTGTCTGTGTGAGAACAAGAGCCAAAGTGATGGTGGAGCCCAAATCAGTTTGGTTTTTCATCTGTGGAGAAGATGTGGTGATCTGAAGTGTTTAACATCTTCCATGTTTCATTCATGCATTACATCTAAGATCAGAAACTCTCATAGAGCAGCACAGAGCTGCACAGAGCATCTGCCACTGATCTAATCTGACCGTCTGTGCGGAGCAGGCGCCTGAACTCGGCTTCATTTGTCTTCATTTCACAACAAAAGTTTCAAAACGTTAACTCATGTCAAGTAAACACAAATATGTTCTGTTTGTCTTAGAAATCTAAGTAAAAGCATAATTACAGACTAACACATGAAGGACGCTGGCTTCCACCTCCACTCACTGAATGTTGAAGTGAAATGATTTTCATGACGGCAGCTAAAGTGTAGAATAGCCGTCCGTATCTTCTGTCACACACATGTCTCATTTCCTGTGAGTGTGGAGATGATGTGCCTCTCTGTCTTATTGCTCCCATGTGTTTGACAAACTGGCAGAAAGTGTAAGAGGCCGCAGCTCAGAGTGTGTGAGTGCAGCGTGGCCTGGATCAGACCAGGATGAAGCACAGTGGAGTCCTGTTACTCTGTGAATGGAGTTTCTGTGTTTTCTCAATGAGCAGATCCGTTGTGATGAGCTGTGAAGCTGCTGTAGGTGTGTTTCTCAGCGGTTGTAGCTGCTGCGTGAATCAGTCAAAGTTTGTGACGGGGGACAGGGGAAATGAAGACTAATCGGGAGCAGAATTGCTGGCCAGTTAGTGGAACAGATTGTTCAGAAGCTTGAGTTGCCTGCTGAAGTATTGGAAAGCATTTTGACTCGACTTGACCCGATGAAGAGTTTCCTCTACAGACTCTGCTTTGCCACCACTTCATTTTGTGTTCTTATTGTGCTTTCATCTCTTTAAATTCACTCTGCAGTCTGACTCTCATCTCTAGGTCAGCCCGTGTGTGTGTGTGTGTGTGTGTGTGTGTGTGTGTGTGTGTGTGTGTGTGTGTGTGTGTGTGTGTGTGTGTGTGTGTGTGTGTGTGTGTGTGTGTGTGTGTGTGTGTGTGTGTGTGTGTGTGTGTGTGTGTGTGTGTGTGTGTGTGTGTGTGTGTGTGTGTGTGTGTGTGTGTGTGGGGGGCGCCCTCTGGACGAGCAGGTGTGGTTTAAGGAAAGGGATTGGACCGCTTCTCTTTCCAGACTGCCATCCAGCCGGGGTTGGCTGCTGTCAAACGGCTGTGACTTCACCTCCTAAAGCGCACCAAGCATATGTTGTGACTCTGTTGTGCGTACATTTGCACACGAGAGTTCACGCTCGCTTATAGTTTGACTGGGATTATGAACCCATTCAGATTGTAACCTGGTGACACCGTGGAGCGATTCTTCCCTGCACGCTGTGATTAAGCAGGCAGTTGTTGAGCATTCTCCACGCCGCATGCAAGGTGGCAGTGAGGACAGCAAACTGAGTGTGTTGTGCTTTAAGAGAAGCATTTCCCTGGAAGCACTGGGTCACACACATGACATGCGTGACATTAGATTATCCAGCAGGCCGGCCTGAGTGCCCCCGGGGGGACGTCCATCTGATGGGAACAACACAGGCCTATAGAGTCTGAGCCATCATGTGCTCCTGCCCTGACCGCTGCTGTAGCCTATAGGTAGAGACAACACACACATCTAAAGCAGCCCTCTGTTACAAACCATACCTCTGCTTATGCTCACACTCTAATGACCTGTACCTCATGACGGGCCTGGTCACAGGTCATTTACATGTTGAGCCAGAGAGACACACACACACGCACACACGCACGCACACACACACGCACGTGCCAAGTCGTCCAACACACCACAAATGAAAGCACAGCGAGACGTTAGAGGCACAGGAGGAGGGGCTGTGGTCATGCTTACTGGGAACAGAATGACTCAATGTGTGTCCTATCAGAAGCTTCTTTACATGATGGAGCCCTTTCTGAGGCCCGACTGAGGCAGGGGTTGTAAAGTACTACAGATAGATAATAAATGATTATATTATACACGCACACATTCTGGCTTCTGGCCCACTGATGAGGAAAGTTGGCCTGCATGCGTTGAGACTCGGCTCTTTGGAACCAAATAAAAATGAATTTGTTTGAAGGAGGTTTTTTTTTTTTTGGCCACAGTGGCGATGATTCACCATGAGCTCTTCACCTTTCATCTGCTGCAGAAGAAGATGCCTGTAAATGTGCTCGTCAGCTCCACGCTTCCAATGTAAATAAAGTTAGAAGGCTGTTGTTGTATTCCCACAGATTGCGCAGTATGCAAGGCTCTTAACACGACGTCCTGTGTGACATGTGACATGGCGTCTGTTCCCCCCCCCGCCCCCCCCTAGTCTTCCAGTGTAAGTCCACAGCAGGCTCACGTCACACAGGCCTAAGCAGCTTTAAAGGGGGCATGTTGTTTTCAGTATACACTGTTGTTTGCGCCTCTCAGTAACCTCACACTGCTGAGGCCTGGGCTAGTTAGGGAGTGATGTTTAATCTAATCATGAACACATAAACCAGCTGAGATTATAACATTATGATGCTGCTGGAACATAAAAGAATTGTGATTAGGCTTGAGGTGAATAAACTAAATAGCATAATCAACTGCTGTCTCCTGCAGCAGACTGACAGGTGAGCGCAGTTTAGATTCATGAGCATTTACATACTAAAACAGCAAATGTAGTTATGATGGGGGGGAAGTAGTTGTCAAAAAGGGACAGTGGAATATAAAGGAGTGTGTGTGTGTGTGTGTGTGTGTGTGTGTGTGTGTGTGTGTGTGTGTGTGTGTGTGTGTGTGTGTGTGTGTGTGTGTGTGTGTGTGTGTGTGTGTGTGTGTGTGTGTGTGTGTGTGTGTGTGTGTGTGTGTGTGTGTGTGTGTGTGTGTGTGTGTGTGTGTGTGTTCACAGGAAACAAGCAGGAGGGAATGAATGAACGCTCTGTGATTGAAATGAGGGGAGCTTTTTATTAAAGGATGGATGGGGGGCAGATGAGTCCCAGGGATGATAATAGAAGTGGAATAAATGTGTTTTCATAAGAGAGACAGCAGGGATGAAGTAATAACTCTATGAAAAATTGATTGCGGGTACAGAGGGAGACAGGGAGTCTTTTAGAAAAGAAGAATAGCCGGTGCTAAGTCTCAGTACCTGGGTAATAGAACATTACAAAGCTCTGCAGCCAGACCAGAGTCACCTGGATACATAACAGACTCCAGACTCTGATTCATCCCTCACACCACAGAGGAGAATTCTGCCTTTATTTACCCCGGCACATTTCAGGGCTTCGCTCCGGGACGTCCTCCTCCGTTTGGGCATTTGTTTTGCTTTCCTCGAGAGGGGAAGGGTCAGAATTTCATACGCATACTGAGCTGTGAGGCAGAGGGCTTAGGACTCGGCTCAGAACATCAACACAGGCCAGTAATGAGGCTGCACAAGAACTGGACTCTCTCTGCTCCCTCTTCATCCCCTGCTGCTCTTCCTCCTGTGTAGATCTCCCCTTTACCTTCAGTGTGCGTGTGCATATATGCCTGTGTACGTATTTGTGTGTGTGTGTGTGTGTGTGGCTGGTGTCCGTGCAGCATTGTGTAACAGGTGACCTGATTAGCAGAGTGTGTGTCCAGTGTGCTTTTAGCCCGCAGCGAGCGTCCCTACAGAGCGCCGTGTTGCTGGCTGACTGACAGTGCTGAGCAGAAAAGCCCTCAGACGGCTCACACCGCTCGCTCTGGCCGCCTGCCTGTTTTTCCCGCAGCAGTCTGTCTATCTGTCTCTTTAGCCGAGGTCCCGTCTGTCTCTCGCTCGCTCGCTCTCTCTCTCTCTCTCTCTCTCTCTCTCTCTCTGCCCCTCTCTCTCCCCCCTCTCTCTCTCTCTCTCTCTCTCCCCCCCCCTCTCTCTCTCTCTCTCTCCCCCCCTCTCTCTCCCCCCTCCCCCCACCACCTGTACCTGTATTGTTGTTCTTTTTTAACAAGTCCTCGAAATCTGGTCAATGGCTGCGTGTCGGTTTCAGCTCTGTGCCCGTCTGTCTGCCTGTCTGCACCTGAAGGACTCTTATCTGTTCAGCTCTGCTCACTGGTTTGTCTCTCTGCTGTGTTTGGTTCCTTTGGAGGCCTCATGGTCTCCCAGCCGACCCACCTACTGTACCTGCTGTCCTTCGCCTGACTTCTCAATCTTCTTCCCATTCCCGTTGTCTGTTGCCGATTGTCTATTTCTGAATGAGTTTCGTCTCCGGCCTGCCTGTGTGTTTCTTCACCTGATTGTTTGTCAGTCAGTCTGTCTTTGCTGCGTCTGTCTGTCTCTCTCTCTGTCACTATCACTCCCTAAAAACAGGTCTGGGTTAAGAAGTGTTGATGATATGAAGGCAGGAGATTCATTCCATACCAGGTAGCTTAGTCACAGCAGGCTCATAAAGCAGCGTGGCGTAGGTCCAGGCCGCGTGTTTGTCGTGTCGTGGGTCACGGTTCAAGTCAGAGAGAGGCGCTCTTTCAAATCATGTGCAAATGAGGCTTTGAAAGTCTGCGGCATGGCGCTGTCATGTGCAGCTACCGACGTCTGTCTCTGAGTCAAACACCATGTCTGTGCATCCACTAGGAGGTTTAGTGGTTGTCTGAGGGACACATGACACCCTGTTTGTTTATTTGCTGTTAGGATCCTGTTAGAATGAGGCAGAGGCAGACTGTCCTCCTTTTCACCAGCACACACAAAGCTGAGAAATGAGAAATGAAGAGAGAGAGGAGCCAGCGTGGTGACGGACTGCTCGGCTTATATGTGCTGATTTCCAGCATTTGAACTTTGGTACTTCCTCATTCTCC
Organism: Genypterus blacodes; assembly: GCF_046128005.1. Classification (NCBI taxonomy): domain Eukaryota; kingdom Metazoa; phylum Chordata; class Actinopteri; order Ophidiiformes; family Ophidiidae; genus Genypterus; species Genypterus blacodes. The sequence continues at coordinate 29,565 of NW_027466872.1, forward strand.
GTCCTCAAACCATCTCTAGTGGCAGATAGAAACCAGGAAGTGGGGGGTCGAGCAGGCTCCTCCATTGTTTACAGCAGGCCTCCCTGGTCCCCTGGTCGCTGCCTGTTCTCCATCCATTTTACTGTCTGTTTTGTTTTGGTATCTTGTAATTCTCTCCGTCAGTCGCCCCAACAAGATAAACCACCAACCATTAGCCATTATGCTAGCTGTGAGACCGGGGAGCTCTGGATGGTTCTCTGATGGAGGCCCTCCTAAAGGGCTGTACCAAAATATACAAAATAACCACAGAATAGCTGAGAAACCCCGAATGACCCCGTGTGACCCCCATGTCCCTCCGAGCACAGAGAGCAAGAGAGGAGAGGGTGGGAGGCAGAGGGAAGTACGCTGAAAGGGTCACAGTGAATGTTTTCTCCCAGAATCACCAGGAAACAGTAGAGTGATGGTGTTACAGCGCTGACATGGGCCTCTAACGCAGGACGCATCCCTGAGGGGAGAGAGGGGGTTGAGACACAAAGTGGAATGTGGGAATGGGTCCTCCTGTGATCGGTGCTCCACGTTTGCTTTGTCTCACTGGGCCGTATTGTGTCCTCAGCCCTCCCCTGAGGAACAAGCAAGGCATTTGTTTGACTTTTCAGACAAATGGCATCTTGTGGGTTCTGCCATGCGACTGAGCCACAACAATTGTCCCGACGTTTTCCAGTAATTCCACAAAGCTTTCTCCAAACATTTGCACAGTGGTGTTGTAACTCTACACGTCTGAACGGAGCTGTGACTCTCTGGAAGTCCAACTCCTCCAGCAAATACGCTCTCTCTGATCTTCCATTGTTTTGTCATTTACGAGCGCTCCCGTCCACTTTATGGGGCTTTCTCTCACGTGTTGCTGTTAAAAGTGGTTTGTATAATTTCCATGACGGCCAAAACCAGCAGCACCATGACAGTCACTACGAGTCTGAGGCTAAATTATGGAGGGAAGCTATAACACGGCGGGGCTGGGGGGGTGCAGGGGGGTCTGTGTCAGGAACCAAGCCTGGTTTTGCAACATAGTGGCCGTAAGAGAATGCAAACTCGCCTGCCGCCGCTCTTGTTTGCCAGCATTTCCCAACCTCCCGCTCATGAGATAAGAGCCGGCCACCAAGGTTTCTGAGCTCCACTGGGTCACGTTGTGTCCTTTCTCTCTCGCTCTCTCGCTCTCTTTTTTTTGTTCTGTTATTTATACAATTTTCTCAATTGCACTTGCGCAAGTGGAGCTTGCAGAACGGGTCAGAGCAACACGTTGGGTTCGTCCTCCATTGTGGCGTTGGTTACAGGGGCCTTTACCACGGTCAAGGTGACAGAGTAAACAGGCCTATCAAGGTTCTCTCTCTCTCCTCTCTCTCTCTCTCTCTCTCTCTACTCTCTAATCTAAACTATGACGTGACGTTGATGCCAACTACATTGGCATGAAAATCATACAGATAATTTTAGCATTAGATAAATAAATAAACAGTCCGGTGTCATAATGATGCACGGCGCACAGTGAAGAGCCTTTTTGAGAAGCTTTTGTTCAACCTCCCACAAGTGGACGTTATTAATTATATCCCACTCCACCTTGCAAAAGCATCCAATTGGGGCAGGATCTCCTCTGTGGAACCTTTATGTTGGTTATTCCCCAGGTCAGGGCTCTAACTTGGCCTCTCTCCTCTTATGGAACTCCTTCTACAGCGCTGTAAGTCCTGATGGAGTTGGAACATGAAAGTTGTAAGTTCAACAGGGTTTTGTGTGCCTTTCTCTGCGCCCCCCCCCCGCCGAGCCCAGGTGTGCAGAATACAGATTTGGTCCCATTCATGCTGCAGCCGCTCCTGCCAGAAATGTCCCACCATTCTGTAAATGTTGCCATGGGTACCTTGGTGACCTCCCCAGATGAGTTTCCTCCTCGTCCTACCATCTGCTTTAGGGGGGGCGTCCGGGTCTTGGCAGCGTCCCCACGGTGGCGTTCCATCTTCACTTAATTGCTAAGTCCCCCTCACTGTGTTCCTCGGTGCATTTATTGCCTGTGAAACTTTTTTTATGTCCCTCCTCTGATTAGCACGGGTAAAGAAGAGGCTCCTGTAGTTGTAAGATCCTCGAGGAAATCCTAGAAGGAACGGTTGATCTTTTATTAAAGCCAGCTCCGTGCTAATTGTGTGACCACAATTTTGGATGTGATTCATTCTCTGAAAACATATATAGCCCCGTGTGTGTGTGTGTGTGTGTGTGTGTGTGTGTGTGTGTGTGTGTGTGTGTGTGTGTGTGTGTGTGTGTGTGTGTGTGTGTGTGTGTGTGTGTGTGTGTGTGTGTGTGTGTGTGTGTGTGTGTGTGTGTGTGTGTGTGTGTGGTCACTCCTCCCTCTCTCAGCTTGCCTCCTGCTTTCTGTGCCCACACTTTTCTCAGAACCTCCCCCTCCCCCCCGTCCCCGTGTGTGTCTCTCTGCATGTGTCGCTCTCGATGTACAAGCCCAATCTCATTAGACAGGACAGCTTAGGGAGGCAGGGCGTCATTAGAGCGCTTTAGCGGGGCCGTCTTTGGCTCGGTGCGAAAGAGAGAATTAACGAGGGAGAGAAAGGGGGATGAACGCATGAATGGGAAGGAGAGAGTGAATGAGGCTGCTGGGTCGAGCCAACGGCAGTGGCCAGCTAAGCGCACTGCAATTCAAGACTTTGGCTGCGGATTTGTTGACTGATCCAACTAACACAAGTGGCTGGTGATCTTGGGAATCGACCCCCTGCCTCTGTCTCTTTAATATAACTTTAGATCTACAGAGCAATAATTGTCACCTTTGTCCCGATTGATTCAAGTCAATAGATTCCGGACGTCTCCACTGGCCCTTTGTGCCGATTGGTCGGTTGATTAGTCAATTCATTAACGGACTGATTAGGAGTCCGCCATTACATTACGATCATTTTTCATTCTCCCGCTACACGTGACATCGCCGTGCTGAGCATGATGGGAGGAAAGCATGTGGAGGCGGCGTACTCTGACGATGGAAGTGAACCTACAATGGTGTCGTCTAGTTCTGTTTCTTCTGAGTGAACTTTATCTGGTTTAGACTCATTTCAGTGGCATATGTTGATGTATTCCTATAATTGGAGTGTAATCAAAGTTTTATTGTCCATGTAACTGTTCTGATTTGGTCGTTGGAGTGTCAATTCTATTTTTATTCCGAAATATTTTGCACTCATTGTACTCTACGTCCTCGATGACGTGCAGATGGGCGAGAGAGGCATAAAGGTCGCACACTGGTAGCAACTCCTGAGAACCATAACAATCGTCTAGTCACGTCAGCCAAGTGGAATTATCCTTACTGACTGCCTATAAAGGCGCAGTGTTAAATAAAGTCTCCTCCTGGTTTCAGTGTCTGGGCAGGAAATTGTGGCCATGAATCGGATGTCTTTGTTAAGAGAAATGTGATCAGTTTGAATTTAGAACACAGCTGTGGATCTTTCTAGAAGGCCAGTTAGCATACCAGCTTGACAGAGCTGGGGTCACAGGTGAGTTCCCTACAGGTAAAATAGCCACATGCTAAAAGCTAGATGATGGTTTAGGGAGGTAGTTTGAAACCATTGAAGGAACAGAAACCCTGTTGCTCTGATATGTGGTAAAAGTGCAGCTTGTGGTTTGCTGCACAAATCAAACAGAAGGTTCAGCTCTGACCTCACCCGTCCGCTGTGACCTCACATCAGGGGGAAAAATGAAACTTGGTGTCCACGTGTCACCGCGAGCCGCCAGATAATAAGACTTTTAGAAAAGGTATGATGCCTGGTTTGCTGCCAAATTGGCTGTTAGAGCAGACAGCTGAGCAGACAAAGAGCAGCATGTGACTCTTGGTTGTGTCGCGTCCTGCCCCAGACGTCACACTGACGCTAGACAACACGTGAAAGTAGGGTGTACTTTAGGACTGCACAACCATAGCAATCTCCCTGTAGGTGTTTCTGTTTTGCGAGAGTCGATTGTTTCACCTGTAGGCACGGTGCACTTTGGAACACGTGCTGCTCGTGTCGTCATGTCAAGAGTGACAATCTGAGGTTTTTGGAATTGGCACATTGCTCTATCTGTCCTGAGGCCTGTACAGCAGAGGAAACCTGAGCTCACCTTGTGACCTTTGAGCCACAGTTCCTCCTCTACTCTCAGTGGCCACATTGTTAGACTGACCTCCAACATGACGGCCTCGCTGTGAATCCCTCCCTTGGGAAGTTAATAATGTCTTTTGTTTCTGTGTTTGTTGTGTCAGCACGGTGTTGATTCAACTGGATCAGTCAACAGTCATCACTGCCTGTTTTTACAGCCACATGTTGTTTCTACATGAAAGCATTGGGGGTCCATTTTAATGCAGTGCACACTGAGAACTAGCTCAGCACAGTGCCCTGAGCTGGTATCCAGTCGTGGTCACCATGGAAACCCTGTGGCCTTGAAGCTCCACTCAGCCAATTGCAGCTCATAGTGTCGGTGACAGGCGGTGGCCTTGTCTAATCACTGTTCAGATAAGGAGACTCACAGGGTCGGTGGTAGTTCACACACTGTCTCCAACAAGTTACACTCCCCTCAATATGACACAACACACAAGTTACACTCACCTCAGTACGGCACACTTTCAGATCTTTGTCTTTGGACTGCACTCACTTATGTATCCAGTTTATCATCCGAAGCAGTGTTGTGCGTTGTGGAGGTTTAGTTTGTGTATTTATAGTGGCGTAGTGTGTGAACCCCCTTCCTTCCTCCACTCGCCTGTTTCTTCAAGTACACGATCAATACGTGTTCGTCTCTCGATAGTTGCAGAAATAGATTTAGAATAACCACACACACACACACGTAAAGCTCTGAGGTTATTTGCAGTATCGGTCGCCCCTCAGGCTCCAGGCTAGCCGAGTGCTATTGTAGTTAGCGACATGCCTCCACGCGGGGCTGAGAATGTGGCCGTTTGCCGACCCTTTGTGACTGTAAATGGTCCGGTAATTGGAGGCCAGATTGGCTCTGTTTATGTAACACCCCAGTGGTTTGATGGGAGCGCGTAGCCGTCTCCCACCCACAGGCCAGGACGCTAATGCCTTCTGCTGTGACATTTTACCACACGCCGGACCTCTGCAGCCCAGCTAGCAGGCCGCACCGCTGGATTAATGACCTGCACATTCCTGCCCGGGAGTTTCTGACCTTTTTCACCCTGAGAACCAAAACGAATGAACCGAGAGCCATGCTGGGACCCGGTCTGAGGAGCACGTATGGCTGCGCTCCTCATGTGGGAACCTGACAGCTGCCAAACCCACATTTTGGGCCCCAACACATGGTTATTAATAGTGTCCTACAGCTTTTCTTCTGGAGCCACTGAGGTAACACAGGGCCAACAGCTGCCTGCAGTGTGTCATCTCTTAAAATCACTGTCAGGACCCAAAATGACTTACACACACACACACACATCTCTCCTGTGGCTTCTCCTCGTGGCAATAGAGGCAATATGTTTAGATGAATTGAGCTCCCGGGGTGTCAGACTGTACATTTAGTTTGGTAGTCAGACGCCTGCATGTCGTCTTTGTAAGCGTCCACATTCTGCCTCGCCACCTTCAACAGGTACACGTCCAGGTTTGTAGTAACAAAGGCCGTCGCTGATAAGACACTGTCCTCGGCACAATGAAGAGAGTGTGAGCAAAGAGCACAGACACACACACTCTCAGACGGTGCACAGTAATCCTGTACACCTTCAGGGTATTTAGTTTTCACACGTAAAATCTGCAGCCTCATTGTCAGTGCGTGAGCTGCGTTACAGTTCACATTTCACTGCGCCCGGCGTTGACGTCAGTACGAAGCACCCGGCAACGCTGGCCAGAGCCTGAGAGGTCTTTTCACAAACGTGTCAGTTTGAAATGTTTGGTTTAGTTGAGTTTTTTTTTGTAGGAGGCAACATATCAAGTAGAGACAAAGTGCTGACTGCTGCCCCCTGAGAACAGCAGCAAGACAAACAAACCCCTGCACTTCTTTCAGCTTCATCTCTCCCATAGTCCCTCCTCACACACACTACAGTCAGCCGGCCACCCGATCTGGGAAACTCCAGCAAAAGAGAATTTTCCAAGGACTTTGGTCGCTTACTTCCAAGTCTTGGCTTTATTATCTGCTCGTGTCTTTGCTTTTGTAATCTGAGCCTCAAACTGGCGTTCAGCCGCCATGGTAACTTCACCTCAGGAGTCGGCCTCAAATTCTGCAACTCGAAGGTGATATTTAAGAAATGTGGCAGAGTGTGTTTATCAGCAGCCTCTGACACACTCTGTGTGTGAACATACTGTACGCTCCGTCCTCACACTGTTTGTCCCTGACTGCAATTACAGGCAAGAATGCACGTAAGCTGTTAACTACCTGCACAGAATCAACATGGAGGAGCAGTACGCCCATAATCCACTTAACAATTTGATTTACAATTGCATAATATGTCTTTACAGTAAGCACTAAGAATGTACAGGAACTTTTGAAAAGGAGTTGGCTCTCAGTCTGCAGTGACGTCAGCCACTTCACATTCACAGCGGGACAGTGGAACAATCGGGTCAGGCGTTAAGGGGTTAAGCAACCACCCGTGAACTGAGTTGACACTGAAAGCGGTTTAGCTTTGTTTGGTCGTGACGCAGCTCGTCCCTGTGCTCCGCCTCGTCTGTTTGACCTGCAAATGATACCTCTGCATCTACTGCATGTGTGTGTTGTGTGAGTTAGAGGGAGAGTGAAGGGTTAATACTGGCAGGGTCACAGGGGGGGGGGGGGGAATTTCCACATGCACTAAAAGCGTCCTCGTCATTCAGTAGCTACTAAAGTCCTAATCTCTACACTGTTTTCATATTGAAGTGACTAGAGATGGAACTCTCACTCTCTCATCTGGCCGTCTCGCTTGTAAAGATCAGAATCAGAGTTGTCGTCAGTCTTTCTCGGCGCGTTTACAGCTTCATCACATTGCCTTCTGTGTTTTGATCCTCTGCATTAGGCTGCAAAGGTCGCAGAGTGAACCAAACGCAAGCAACGTGTTTGATAAGGGAGAGTATAGACGGGAGTCCAAGTCATAAGAGTCACACAGGCTCAAGAAGCCAAATGTGGTCCAAGTTTCTCACGGATAGCAGCCTGAAAGTCTCAATTCCTGTACATTGAATGATGAATAATTGATTGTTGTTGTGTGTGTTGCTGGTGTTTGGTGTCCTCAGCTTATTGCTTGAACCACAGGCTGCGTTAGACGTCAGAGCGGCTGTGTGGGCGGTCAGGTTTACAGGCTTCCACGGGCCTGGGGGTGCCGTGAAAGGGTTAACGCCGGCGCAGCTCTCAGCGGGACAGAGCTGCTTCCTTTTAAGGAGTCAAGTCTTCTGGAGAATGAGATGGAGGGAAAGAGAGGGAGAGAAAGAGCGTTAGATACTGGGAAAGGGAGAGACAGATATGGGGCAGGGAGAGCGATGAAAGGCTCAGGGAGGGAGGGAGGGAGGGAGGGAGAGAGAGGGGGGAGATAGAGCAAGATACAGGGGGTGAGAGGGAGGGGGGGGAGAGTGAGATACAGTGGGTGAGAGGGAGGGGGGGGGAGTGAGATACAGTGGGTGAGAGGGAGTTTGTTAATGGGAAAGGTAAAGAGAGGGAGAAGAGTCAGATTGTGAGAAAGAGCGTGAGAATAGCGGAGGAGAGAGGGGAAGCGCGGTGACGTAGAAAGGAGGAGGCAGAGATCTGTGAGAGACGGAGGGGAGGATAGAGGAGCCAACAGAAGGACGGACCACGAGTGAGAGAGCAAACAGAGCAGTCATTTAAAAAGAGAGAGAGAGGCAGACAGAAAAGGAGAGGTGAGGGAAGACGGAGGAAGAGGAGAGGATAGGCAACGCCGGAAAGAGAAAACGGACAGATAAAGGTCGATTAGAGAGACGAGCTCTCCTGTCACGGCCCCTGGTGTGTGTGTGTGTGTGTGTGTGTGTGTGTGTGTTTGTGTGTGATTTGTCGAGCATACGTTTAGGCGGCGCTGTGCTTTGCTTATACAGTGCAGATGTTTATGTCCCGGCTGTGTGTGCGTCCTCGTCCTTCCCCTCTGTCCCGTCTGTGACATCTCATATCTTTATTGGTTCCCCACTTCTGCACAGTAAATCCAACAACGCCAAGTTCGCCTCCACCGCCGCCGCCGCCAAACTCCCCACACGTGTGAATCTATAGTGAGCGGACACGGAGAACGGAACAAACACATTCAAACTTAAAGTCGGCAATGTAAAGTTTGGAAGCGATGATGATGATGATGATTAGATGGACGCCAAGGCTGTCATGTGGAATCTCTAACCTCTCTTCCTCTTGAATTGCACATCAGACTTCAAACTACACCTTTACGCTTGTACCTGAACACCTCAGTGGGGATGGAAGACCTTTAATTCCTTTAAACTTAATCTGAAGACTCGTGCTGCAAACCTTTCATGCTGGTTTGTCATAGCGCGCGTCTCTGTGTGTGGTGCTCGGGTCGCGTCCCACACTTCCTGTTAGGAGCGGTTTGAATGTGTCACTCGTGGCCGTTGTACTCGTACGTGCTGACATTTGTGCGTCCCTGCTCGCTTTGTGTTATGCAACATCATTTAGCCCCGAGCTGCAAACCGGTCCCTGCCCTGTGTTTGTTGTTGTGTTTGTACTCTGAATGCTGGTCTGGATCTGAGCGAGCGAGCGTGCGTGTGTGTGTGTTTGCATCCTGCGCCTGTAGTCTCCACGCACATGTATGTACGTGTTTGCAGCGTAGATGTTGTGTGTTTGCCACTTCAGGGTGGTAAAGCTGTGCAGCCTGAGGTTAGAGTCGCACACGTCAGCTGAGTGCTGATGACAGACAGAAGCAGACAAATACATACATCCTCTCCAGAGGGGAACATAAACAGCCAGGATTTATGTTCTGCTCCTCTCCGTTTGCTTCCTGGGGGAGTTTAGAGAGACGGGGATGAAAGAGGAACGGCGAGGAAGATCGACCGTCATGACAAGTCTGTCTGAAATATGGGGAGAGGGGAAGACACTGATCAGATTGCTGCGAGTGTGAGCTAGAAGTGCAGATATTGACGGCTCTTTGGTGCAGATGAAGCAGATTGGCGTGTTTTCCTGCTGGTCATTCCATCACGGTTGAACATGATGAGAGGAAACGCTGCCACAAATCCTCTTTCCTCTGCTCCAACAAGCTGCCTGATTATATTTTGCATCGGTGACTCTGGAGGGATTTCTAGGTGTGTGTGTGTGTGGGTGTGCAGCAGGGGCCTGAAGCTGCCGATGTGCATTATTAAGTCTGCTATTGAGCCTGGCAGCCGCTTGTGTGTCTTCCTCCTCCCCTGTTTGTGTGTCTCTGTGCGTTTTCCATGTCTGCAGATGAAACATTGTGTGGATTCAAGCGTACATTTGTGCGATTGCGTGCCGGCAGAGGCCGATGGTGACATTTGGAAGAGGAGGGAGGGGAGGGGGGGGGGCACGTGAGGGGAACCTCTGACCCTGCTGTTATCAACCAGGCAGAGATGGACCATCAGAGAGGAGAGGAGAGACAGAGTGGGAGGAGAGGAGAGGAGGAAGAAATGGGGATGAAGTTTGTGTCTGAGGTGAGAGGGACAGCACTGTCTCACTCTCAGCTCAGTGTGTTTCTGCTGTAATGTGAGGAGACGAGCACTCAAAGATACACAAGCAAGAACATGACTGCATCTTTACCAGAAGAGTGATCAGGTAATCAATCCTGTTGATCATCTACTCAATGGATCAATTCTCTGACCCCCAACCCGCTCCACAGTGTGTTGAGCTGTTTGTGTGTTAACCTAGCATGTCTCTGCTGCTTGAATGGGACACACGTCCACCCAACCGCCACTCAATCAGCTGCTTGGGCTTGCCCTCGTGATAAATGGTGTCCACTTCCTGTTATTGTTCCCAAACCAGCCGTGGGTGTGGAAGAGTCAGGAGTCCTGATGTCACAGGGGGCTGGACATTATTCAGCATCTATGTTAGAGTTCTCAGTGATGGAACACTCCTCCATTCTGCCACACACGGAGCAGAACCAGACCTCTGCTGCGTCTCCCTGGCGGCGACGTGGCTCTGTGGGGCGGAGCAGCAGCAGGCGGGCTGGAGGCCGGCGATAAGACTCAAACCTCTTATCAATGTCATGTCATAAACAGATACACAGCAAGCCAACAGCTCCAATATGAAGCTAATGTGTGTGTGTCCACTGTGTGTCCGGGTACAAGCAGCAGGGATGTGAAGTGTCAGCAGCTGGACTTCCTGATGTTTGAGCTCCAGGATGGATCTGAAGCCGCTCCTCTGTGTGTTGACGCCATATTGACCCTGAAGCAGAACCTGACCTGGAAACGTTTCAGCACAGCTCGATTGTGGCAGCAGCATGAGCAACACACTGGTGTGTGTGTCTGTGTGTGTGTGTGTGTGTGTGTGTGTGTGTGTGTGTGTGTGTGTGTGTGTGTGTGTGTGTGTGTTGTATTGACAAACTAAGCAGCCAGACGATCGCACACAGAGCGACTATAAGAGCAATCGATGAACGCTCTCCTTTCCTCTTCTTCACCTCCTTCTCTCCGTTTGTTTGTCTCCTTATTTCTCATTTCTCCTTTTTTCCTGTACCAGCAGCCACAAGACGGTATCCTCATCCTCGCCCTGTCTTTCATTATGTAACACACACACACACACACACACCTCTCCGTCTCACGCTTTCCGCCCTGCATCTTTCTCTCCCCTCTGCTCCTTCGCTCTTTAGCTCTCCTTTGTTTTTCCACATCGACACACACACACACACTTTCCTCCCCACCATTTATTTGCCATTCTGTCTTTGATACCCCCCCCCCCCCAGTCCATCTCTCCTGCCTCACCCCCTCTGTTTCTCACTCTGTCCTTGCCCTCTAGCCTCCTTCTCTCACTCTCCATCTACTCCTATCTTTCTTTCCTCCATCTGTTATTGCTGTTCCGGCAGTGAGTGAGTGAGTGGGTGTGTGGGGAGGGATGGAGAGAGAGAGAGAGAGAGAGAGCGAGCGAGGGAGGGAGGAAAAGCAGGAATGATCAGCCACTTGTTATGAGCTGGATGGGGGGGTGGGATGTTGAGGAGGGGGAGATGAAGGGGGTAGCGTTGTTATGGCAATGAGATCTTTTTGTTTGGTTGCCAAGGCAACTTCAGGCGTACACTTGATACCACCACCACCCGAGCCACATGACTGTAGGGGGAGAGCACTTCACACTTCGCACACTCAGACTTATGCACCCACACATCAACACACACACACACACACAGACATCACATGCATACACACACTCTCATGTCCTCCTGCTCTCAACAGAAGAAATGCCTTTGATGTGACTGATGAGAGACGCTAACTGTTTCATATTCCGTTCAGCTGAAGCTTCGCAAATTGCAAATTCCTTTTACATTGAACGTCTTCGTCCTCGTGCTCGCCTCTTCTCTCTCTCCACTCCTCACTCCTCCCTTTCCCCCCCACATAATGCAGGGCCAGTGTGTACAGTTGTCTGAACAGAAACACACCGGGACCCAAACCAGCGACCTTACGGAGCTCAGATCAGGACCTGAACAAAGCAGGACAGCTGTTTTCACACCTGTTCACTGAAACACACACAATCAATGCTGTCACGCGTGTGTGTGTGTGTGTGTGTGTGTGTGTGTGTGTGTGTGTGTGTGTGTGTGTGTGTGTGTGTGTGTGTGTGTGTGTGTGTGTGTGTGTGTGTGTGTGTGTGTGTGTGTGTGTGTGTGTGTGTGTGTGTGTGTGTGTGTGTGTGTGTGTGTGTGTGTGTGTGTGTGTGTGTGTGTGTGTGTGTGTGTGTGTGTGTGTGTGTGTGTCCCTCCCTCCCTCTCTCCATGCTGTGGTACCTGCAGTGATCTGACCTGTTTGAGAGTTTGCTTTGGATCAAAACAAGTGACTGTAAGCCGTCTGGAATGTCTCCTCCTGCTCTGTGGGTGCTGAGTGGATAACAGAGAGGTTGGAGAAAGGGAGAGCTTGATGCCACAGGGAGGAAGGGAAACATGGGGATCCTGGAGTGATGTTTGGTTATCACTGTCTTACACAACCTTTTCCCCTCTCTAACCCAAATGTGGAGCCTGTAAGGATCAGAAGGAGCTGTCAGTCATTCATTTAGAGTATGAGAACATTCAGACTGACTTATTATGTAGGTGTGACCGCACGCTTCTGTCTCTTCAAAGCGCCGCACGCTTCTTCCTTCTCACACCTGAAGGGGTTTGGGTTTATCCCTCGACTTCCTCCGGAGCTCTGTGCCGGGTCAGGAACCGTCTGATGTTGTAAAGCCCTTTGAGACTTAGTATGCGATATTGGACGACACATTTCGGCACAGTTGTTCTCGTACCACACGTTTCTCTTTGTAGCTTCCAGGTAGTTGTGACTCTAAAGCGTCTAACGCGACTCTAAACGTTATGATGGCGTGATCAATCAGCTTGAGATGTCATTTGGACTTGAGAACTCCTCTCCTCTTGTCTGTGGAGCTCTGACACCTGAGACACGACGGCCTTCAGACTTCAAAACCCCAGATTCTCTACTTTTCCAGTCTGAAGAACGAAGAGCAACAATGAACGCGTCACACAGATTGTGCAGATTTGCTAAAGAAAGGATTGTGTTCCGAGGCCGACGCCTGGGGCCCGGAACACACACATGAGCCACAGAGATGGATCTGTATCTTTTTGGCTGAGGATGTGTAACTTCTTCTGTTTAGCTCGGAGCTCCATTCAGCTGTAAGGGGGCCGCTTGTGTCCAGGTGTTGTTGAAGGGAACGCGGGCCTATTGGGTATCGGACCGGCACCGATCAGGAGATTTCAGGGCATGAAATTGAAACTTTCTCAGCCTCCTGTATTGTGCCGTCAGGTGTGTCTGTGTTGTTGTGAATCTTATCACCGTTGCCCACCTGTGTGTTCCCGTTTGGGAGAGAATGGCCGGTGTGATTTTGGCAGTCATGGTTGGAAAGTGTGTGGTTTCACGCTCAGTAAGAGGCCTCACTTACCTTTTCCCACCTTGAGCACGTATGGGAGGTGTGTGTGTGTGTGTGTGTGGGGGTAAACTGCCATCACCACTTTATTTATACGGTTTTATTTTGTAATAACAGAAGAAAATACCTTTTTTCTGCCAATGTGTCAAGGACGATGCGACCAGCTGAGTTTGTTTTCCCGAGGTCGACCTGGTGAGGAATATCCAACTGAATCATATAGAATGTGTAAGGAGTGAAGTGTGTAGTGAACCTAAATGTTCTAATAGAGGTTGAGGACAGGATGGTGGTAAGAAACGGACAGGAAGAGGTTCTAAAATGGAGGGAAGTGCATGAATGTAGGTAGCTGAGAAAAGGAGGCTGATGATAGACGAGGGAAAGATAAGAGAGAGAAAGGGAACAATAGAAGAGATGGATAATAATAGAAAAATGAAAGTAAGGTTGGAACTGAAGAGGAGAGATTAGCTAGTAAAGGTGGGGGCCTATATTGGTAAAGTGGTTTAGGACTGAGAGGGAACAGCAGCCATCAGGAATAGACGCAGTGATGACTAATGGGCCATAAAGTTTCCAGATACTTTTGAGGACTTGTTCCCTTTCAGTTGCCTTCTGCTTTCCTCCCACATCCACACAGTCGCTTCGTTTCTGCTCTCAACAGGTCGAGTTCAGTCCTTCTGAGGGGTTTAGTCCCTGAGACGGAACGACTCACTGAAACAGAGAAAGGTGTGGAAGATGTGGCAACAAGAGGTTCTACACGTGTCCAAACATCTGTTATGTGATTTAGTGGCTTGTGATCTCCATGAGTAGATGTCAAAACAAAAACATTGATTGATAACTGTAATAGAGATAAAGAAACCTGCGGGGAGTTCCCTGCTCAGGTGAGACACGCGGGGAAATGGACTCCTGTCGCCGCTCCTCCAGGAGTTCATTTTGGCCCAAGCTGATCCCTTTCTCTGCCAGTCGGTTTGGCAGGCGTCCAAATGTGGTTTGAATAAAGCTTCCTGTCCTTCAGAAACAAATGGTTTGAGTGCTGAAAGCAATTCAGAGAGAGAGAGAGACAGACAGACAGACAGACAGACAGACAGACAGACGGACAGACGGAGAGAGAGAGACTACGTTCACCATCACCAAGGATTCCAGGCAGGTGCTCGGCTGACGCACGTTCGTGTCTCCAAACATTCTGCAGTTTGGCCTCCTCGCATGTTTCACTTAAACCGAGACTGATTAACAACTACTGTGTATTGTGTGTGAGAGATCAGCTCATCTCATGTGATCAACATCAGAGTGAGCTGGTCGATCATGGTAGTTTGTAAGCAGCAGTCATGTGTTGATCATTGACCATCATCAGTTCTTGCACATGTGGCCTCGAGGGAACGTTGATGTTCAAAGTGTAACTGGTGTGTGTGAGCTGAGGGTTGAAGCAAAGTGGACCCCTGACACACACACTGACAGGACCAGGGTCTGTGAAGGTCGAGCAGACGGCCAAAGAGGCTGAATGTGTGGTGTGTATGCGAGAGTTGACACCTACGTACAAATACAGTTGAATTTCTGAAGTCACTCCTCACTCCTGTGTCTTTTCGTGTCTCCCTGGTATAAAGGGAGACTTGCGTACGATGTGTCTCCTTCCTGTCCTGCCCAGACTAAACACTGGGACGCCTCAGCTTAGTTGGCCGTGCTGTGGCCCCATACGTGTTGAGTGATGGCAAGAACGTTCTCCGCGGAGAGCAGAGTGTTAAAGAGCGTCCGTCTCCCCAGGTGACCGGGGGAAAGTGGTACGACTGTGCGAGTTTCCCCCAGGCTCCCGTCTTCACAGTCCACATCTAATGGACTGTGACAGCATGCTAATAAGGTAGTAAAGTGTGTGTGTGGCAGCAGTCCACAGTGGCTAGTAACAGACCTGTGTTAGAAAGCAGATGTGCTGGGCTCTCATGAGGCCACCATCCATATCCATTGCATATGGATATGGATCTCCCCCCACCCCCCTCTGCTTTGTTAGCACTGATGCATATTCATAGGCAGCAGATGCACAGCGGTGACATCATGCTGAGTGACATCACACTCTGTTAAAGCTGCTGCTCTCCCTCTGCCATCTCATCTAAGCAGGTCGCTTTCCATCAACTGTCCAGCTTCCAAATGAATGAAAGTCCAAATGAAATGAGTGAAGTTGTAGAATCGTGACTGAGCTAACAGGCGGGTTGTTCACTGTTACATGTGTGTGTGTGTTCATGTTACATGTGTGTGTGTTGATGAGCATGAAGCAGCTCCATGGTCTGAGGAGAGACGTTCATCTCATCCAGACTTTATGGAGACCAGTGGTTGACTTGATTCTACTCCACCTTGATTGAATGTAATGAGGAAGCTCTCAGCAGGCGGAGGCTAGGATTTGATTCCTTCACTACAGGAAGGTCAAAGGTCACGGCCAGCTAGATAACAGCCTCTCCTGCAGCTGCCAAGCAGCCAGCGTTTTGCTCAAGGACACTCAGGCAGGTCAGGTGCTTGTTATGAAGGCTCTCAGGCTGTCACACACACGCACACACGCACACGTGTTTTAAAGGAGAGAGAAACCAGATGTCCCGTCTTGGTGGTTCATGTAAACGGGCCCAGCAGCATCTGTGTGTCCAAATACTGAACCACAACAAGTCCCAATGTAAACACACTAACAAGTCTCCTCCTCCATGTGTGTGAGAGGAAGGAGAGGGGCAGGACATCTGTCCCTCACTGTCCATGCTGCTGTTTGATTAGAATCTCTCTCACTCTCACTCTCTCTCTCTCTCTCCTCTTCTGTCTGAGTATTCTAAGTGCACCTTATTAACGTCTCAGCATGTTGATGCAGAGTTATTAGCCTGATTAATCCATGAGGTCATCTTGTGGTGTCATTTTAATTGTGTATTGAATCTCTCTCCACCTCGCTCTGTCTTTTTCTCTCTCCACCTCGCTTCATTTCTCCACACACCTTTTCCTTCTTTACCCTCTACCTCCTCCTTTTCTTCTACATGTCCATGTTTGCAATGTGAAAACTATTGTTAATCTCACCTCTCTCCCCCCCCTCCCTCTCTCTCTCTCTCTCTGCAGCTCCACCACCCAGCAGATTTAACAGGAGAGTGTCAGGTAAGGTGTGTGTGTGTGTGTGTGTGTCTGTCATTGATGTCACACACTGACTAATCAGTGTTTTCCCGCTGCGTGTGTGCGTATGTCCTACATGTAGAGAGCGGCGCTCTGTGTTGTGGGTTTCTGTGTGTCTGCGCTCACCCGTCTGTGTGTCTGTGGCCTTGTGTATACCCGACTCTTCTTCTTCTGTTCTCTCACGCTCCGATTGGCTCGCCTAGTGTTTACGTATGAGTAATTGATTGTCGTCAGCCGCCACAGAGCGCTGCACTTTGATTAAGTCCCGGGCGTGGCCGCTGATGTTTATCTTTACCGCTGTCCTACTTTCATCACTGTTTACCCTGTTTGTCCACTGTGAGTCATAAAAGCTCATTGTGTGTCAGCTAGTATGAGCTCTGGATCCTCCCTGTGCGCTCACCTACGAGACCCAGCACTGAGATTTAAGGTCCAGATGCATGCCCCGTATGTTTAAACCTTAGGACAAGTTGAAGCTTGAAGTAGAAATGAACTTAAGCTAACTAACTACGGGGAAGTTACCATTAACGATTTTTTTAAAAAAAAAGGAGAAGGAAACACCAGGAGGAGAGGAGATGAGATCTGACCCTTCACTTCTCACACAGCGTCTCCACTCCCACATGCTGAGTACCTGTGTTTGCATGGTGACATTGTAAAACATGCAGAGCTACATGTATTTTAAAGTCATGAGTTTCTGTTTGCTGATAACCATGACATCGCTCCGTTCCATGCAGGGCTTTATTATTGCTGGTCGTTATGATGATGACATGATGTTTGCACCCTGCAGCTTCTGGCTCAGGTTATCATTACTTTGTGTTTACCTCTGCTTTCTACTTAAGATAAGATAATAATCATATCAATTATATTCACACAGAATCAAACAAAGACAGGGACCTACATGTCTGTGACTGACTGAATGTGGTCAGAGCGCTGAGTTGGCTGAATGAATTCCGTCCCCAGAGAGATGTAAAAATCAGTCACTGAGGCGGAACATGTGGAAGATTAGAGCCAGAGCGTTTCACTCAATAAGGCCTTAAATGTCACTTAGAGTGAGTGACAGAGGTGGGGACCCAGTGGCACCGTTCCTGACCCACTATAAGCCTCCAGGGCCTCGTATATCACACACAGAAATGGATTCACCTGTTTAAACTGTAGGTGATGAGCATTTTACTGTCTTGGCTTAGAAACTCAACTTGTACAGTCGTATCTGTGGCTTAATGAGTCATTTGTAGGTGTGTTTAGTGTAATTGTTTCCTGCTAAACGCTGCACACTGACGTACTGAAGACTCACAGCACTGTGAGGGTTCCAGGGCTAGTGTTGTTCCCTCTGGGCTTTAGTGGTGAAGTAATTAGTAGGAGATAGTTAAAGATAACCACATCATTGCAGACATGTCGTAGCTCCGTTGGCCTGAAACACGGCAGAATGAAGGAGTCGCTTGCGTGTTTGCTTCTGGTTTGTTTAGGTTCACACTGCCCAGTTACAAGTGGAGCACGGCTCGTAAACAAAGCTCACACAGAGTCACAGGCAGCTTGTTTATTGGCCAGAGTTTTGGTAGCCTGTCATCTCGCCAGGGTAGACGGACGTGTTTGGCAGTGGTGAGAGGCAAAACAAATCTGAGTCCAGGCCCTGAAACTGAAGCTCAGCACGTGGGACCTGCCTGGGCCTCACTGCTGTCTCTGATCCTGATGAAGATCACAGCTCCCCTCACCTGCCACATGTCAACATCAGTGTCTTTGTGCTCGCCTTGTTTAGGGTTCGATCCCTGTCATTAGTGTGGACGTCGTTACTCCTGATGAACCGTGTGTGTGTGTGTGTGTGTGTGTGTGTGTGTGTGTGTGTGTGTGTGTGTGTGTGTGTGTGTGTGTGTGTGTGTGTGTGTGTGTGTGTGTGTGTGTGTGTGTGTGTGTGTGTGTGTGTGTGTGTGTGTGTGTGTGTGTGGACACGCAGGCCTGATGTCTCCATTTCCCCTCACAGTGACAGATTTGTGTTGAATCCTAATGAGCACATTTAGGTGTGAGGTAGGAGGTGAAATACATTACACCTCCACCAAAGACACAGGGAGAGATACAGAACCAACACATTAATGTTAAACCTCATGGGCCTCAGCCAACTCTGGATCATAGAAGAAGAAGTGGATGCCTGTTGGTCTGCAGCTCATCAGTCACTTCATCCTCAGCTATTTATTGTCACTGAATCGGTGAATTCTTAAGAGTAGAAAATGACAACAAATAACTGACAAATGTTCAAGTCCAAGGTGAACCGATACCAAACGAGAGAGGAGACGCCACCTTCACTTCACTGTGACGTGTTGAAGGTCTTCACTCCAGCTGAGTCTAAACCTCAGCTGGTTGTGATTCCTCCTCCTCGTTCTTCTTCACTTGAAGTTTTGAAACAAACCTCTGCTGCTACTTTGTGTTCTGCATGTTGGATCCTAGATGTTTGAGTAAATGAGTCGCTGGATTGAAGGCGCTCGCCTCTCCACGCCTCCACAGGTTCTGCTTCTCGCCAGGATTGTTCCGTCTGATTACATTGTGCTGGCACAGGACATGTTGATGCTGTATGTTAAGCAGTGTGGTGCCTGGGTGTGTTGCTGCAGTGTGTGCGGAGGCGTTCAACCCAGACGAGGACGACGAGGACACGGAGCCCAGAGTGGTTCACCCCAAAACAGACGAGCAGCGCCTCAGACTGCAGGAGGCCTGCCGAGACATCCTGCTCTTCAAAACACTAGACCAGGTGAGTGCACACACACACACACACACACATCTGCTCATACCATTTAACCCCCCTGTATCTGACGTCCTCCCTCCTCCTCCTCTGTGGTACAGGAGCAGTTCTCGGAGGTGCTGGACGCCATGTTTGAGCTCCGGGTTCAGCCCCTGGAGCACGTCATCGACCAGGGAGACGACGGAGACAACTTCTACGTCATAGAGAGGTACGGCCGCGCTCAATCAAGAGGGATCCGTTTGTGTGTGTGTCTGTGCCACAGCCCACAGTGTGTGTGCCTGTGTGCATCACATCTGCGCTGATGATGGAGACCAGCAAGTCCAGTTTAACACACAGGGAGAGGAGGGGGGCGGGGCTTTGTTCCAGCGAACGATGGGTTTACTTTGTCTCCGCCTCTGTGTATATGTATACAGCAAGTGTGTGTATAGTAACCGCGAAGGGCCGTTGTGTGTAACTTTCCTCCCTCATTGCTGACGTGAGCGTCTGCTGTGTACACGGGTCCTCACAGGGCAACACACGCACGCGCACACACACACACACACACACACACACACACACACACACACACACACACACACACACACACACACACACACACACACACACACACACACGCTCCCCCCTCAGGCAGTGCCCCAGGACACACAGGCCTGGCTCAAGATGGAGTTTGGATATCAAAAAGGTTATAAGAGTCGACAGGAAAGTGGTGATTATGCACAGAGCAGCAGGAAGTCTTGTTAAGTGCCACTGTAACGTTCCCAGGAACCCACAGGGCGAGGAGGCGGGGATCAGATCAGATCACCGTAGGCGCCAATGTTTAGTTTGGTGTCTTAAGAAATTGGGCTGCGTTTGTTTAATCGACCTCCAGGAGGAGCAGCGCAGGAAAGACCTCCACCTGTGACCTCAGGCTGAGCCCCCGCCCTCTGCTCATTGTTGACCCCCATCCTGGCCTGAAGTCACGGTTGTTACGACAGAACCCAGCAGAGCCCGGCTCTTCCTGTGGGCACTCTCCCTTTGTGTCCCCACACATGTGACGGGCGGTGACCTTTCAGAGCGGCTCTCCTGCCTGCTGCTTTACCATCCTGGCCTGTAGGAAGTAGATGTGGGAGCTGGGTGTGGTGTTGGCATGGTTACAGAGCTAAACAGGGGTGTAAGGTCTTCATCAGCATGTGTAGGGTTAAACACAGCTGCTCTCCTGTCAGCTCCTCACAACGTCAGCTGTGGAGCCTCCTGGAGCCGTTGTGTAGTTTCATCGGTTCATGCTGGAGGTCTGAGCGGCGATGGCTGTCCACGCCGCCGCGGCTGAATAAGAGAAGCAGGGTTTAGCTGCAGCCAATCACAGGACGGGTCGCATTACAGGATGAGGCTTAATCCTGCCAGGCAACAACGCTGCAATTTACCTCCCCAGGTTTAATCCCCCCCACACACACACACACTCGCAGATATTCACACTGATGATCAAATGTTCCCAGGTACTTTGAGTCGCAACCAAATGTGTGTGAAGGCACCAAGCAAACATCTGTACACATCTGCTGCAACAACCAGACCACAGCTTACAATCTCTCTCTCTCTCTCTCTCTCTCTCTCTCTCTCTCTCTCTCTCTCTCTCTCTCTCTCTCTGTCTCTGTCTCTGTCGCTGTCGCTGTCTCTCTCTCTCTGCCTCTCTCTCTGCAGGGGTGTGTTTGACATCATGGTATCAGGAACATGTGTGGGTCAGTACAACCATAAGGGCAGCTTCGGGGAGCTGGCACTCATGTACAACACGCCACGGGCCGCCACCATCGCCGCCACCACGGAAGGGGCGCTATGGGGTCTGGTAAGAACACACACACACACACACAAGAACACTAAACCAGGATATTCACTCAGACTAGTGTGTGTGTGTGTGTGTTGTGTCGTTTAGACAAAGCAGCTTTAATAAACCAGCAGGGCTCTGTTCCAATCAGAGCTAATAGATAATCAATAATGCAGCCTGGAGCTCTGATCTTCCTCCTGACTCCTTCACCTGTAGCGTGTCCTGATTCTGGTTCTGTCCACTTCTTCAGCCATCTGTCCACAGATGAGACAGTCTGATGAAACGATCCATCTGTAACCTCTGTTTACACTCTGAGCTCTGAGGGTGAAGAGCTCCTCGTGTGTGTGTGTGTGTGTGTGTGTGTGTGTGTGTGTGTGTGTGTGTGTGTGTGTGTGTGTGTGTGTGTGTGTGTGTGTGTGTGTGTGTGTGTGTGTGTGTGTGTGTGTGTGTGTGTGTGTGTGTGTGTGTGTGTGTGTGTGTGTGTGTGTGTGTGTGTGTGTGTGTGTGTGTGTGTGTGTGTGTGTGTGTGTGTGTGTGTGTGTGTGTGCTCAGTTATGAACTCAGACCTGCTGCCTCACCCCCATCGGGCTGCAGCTCCACCTAGTGGCCGTGTCGGAGCGGTGCGGCTGTCTGAGGAAGCTTCCATAGTGAAGCAGCCTGTAGCTCCTCCCCCTCCAGCTCAACCTTTAGTTACATGACTCTGATCTAACGTGTGTGTGTGTCTCAGGATCGTGCCACATTTCGTAGACTCATCGTGAAGAACAACTACAAGAAGAGGAGGATGTACGAGTGCTTCATCGAGTCGGTGCCCTTACTCAAGTCCCTGGAGGTGAGACAGCTGGTTCTCCTGCTGGAGCTCACACAGAGATCCGTCCTCATGATGCTCACACTCCTCTGTCTCTCTCTCTTGCTCTCTCTCTCTCTCTCTCTCTCTCTCTCTCCGTCCCGTCCCGTCCCGTCCCGTCCCCTTGCCTTCGTCTTCCTCTGTCCAGGCCAATGAGAGGATGAAGATTGTGGACGTATTAGGAGCCAAGCAGTTCTCAGACGGCGAGCGAATCATCACACAGGTAAGAAGGAGGTGGGGAAGGAGGAGAACGTGTGGAGATCCTGAAGCTTCAGCACTGTGCCTCACTGTGTGTGTGTGTGTGTGTGTCCCCTCTCGCTGCACAGGGAGACAAGGCCGACTGCTTTTACGTCGTAGAATCTGGAGAGGTCAAGATCATGATGAAGAGTAAAGTAAGACCCTCCTCCTCTTCCTCGCCTCATAACACTGATTCAGCTGTAATTGGAACTGAAGCCACGGTCCACTCACCTTTTCCTCTCTTCGCTTCCCCTGTCTCCTCTCCTCTCCTCCTCCTGTCTCTTCTCCCTCTCTCCTCTCCTCCTCCTCTCCCGTCTCCTCTCCTCTCTCCTCTCCTGTCTCCTCTCCTCCTCCTCTCCTCTCTCCTCCTCCTCCTCCAGACGAAGGCGGACCATGCTGATAACACGGAGGTGGAGATCACTCGTTGTAGCAGAGGTCATTACTTTGGAGAGCTGGCCTTGGTCACCAACAAACCCCGAGCTGCCTCCGCCTACGCTGTGGGAAACGTCAAGCTCCTGGGTGAGATACAAGACAGGACACACACACTCCTACAGACAGAACACACACACACTCCTACAGACAGAACACACACACACTCCTACAGACAGAACACACACACTCCTACAGACAGAACACACACACACTCCTACAGACAGAACACACACACACTCCTACAGACAGAACACACACACACTCCTACAGACAGAACACACACACTCCTACAGACAGAACACACACACTCCTACAGACAGAACACACACACACGCCTACAGACAGAACACACACACACGCCTACAGACAGAACACACACACTCCTACAGACGGAACACACACACTCCTACAGACAGAACACACACACACTCCTACAGACAGAACACACACACACACACTCCTACAGACAGAACACACACACACGCCTAAAGACAGGACACACACACACACAAGACAGGACCCACTCCTAAAGACGCACATTATATATAAATCCTCTCTCTTCCCTTCTCTCTCTCTCTCTCTCTCTCTCTCTCCCCCCCCCCCCTCCCCCTCTGTGCAGTAATAGACGTGCAGGCCTTTGAGCGTCTCCTTGGCTCCTGTAAGGAGATCATGAAGAGGAACATCTCCCACTACGAGGAGCAGCTGGTGGCCCTGTTTGGCTCCAGCATGGACCTGAGAGACTGAGCCTCCCCCACCGCCCTCCGTGCCTTCTACACACACACACACACACACACACTCACACGCTCACACAAGGAATACGTTCTCTCTCAGTGAATGCATTGGTTATACACACTCATGATAAGCTTAACACCAACCGTCCAAACACACACACACACACACACACACACGCACAAAGACTTACACTCTGCTTCCCCTACAGCAGCTGGCACACACACACACACACGTAGGCACTGAGAAACGCCCACTCATCTTAGTTTGCTCACCTTTGTGCACATAAGAGCACAACACACTCCTTGATAAGCTCACCTTGTAGATGCACACACACACACACACACACGCACACGCACAACCACACACACACCTTGCTGAGCCCACACAATTGGGGCTGGGGCCAGCATCGACCTCACAGTATGACTGTCTGCACTGCACTGACCCCAATACAGTCACAGCAGTGTAAAGACGCTCACACACCATCTTCTTCATCTTCATCATCCTCTGGGCTTTACATTTACATAATCACTTCAACAACTTCAAAGATGTTCCAACAAGCCTCAGCCAAGGACACATAGCGTGCGCACACACACACACACACACACACACACACACACACACACACACACACACACACACACACACACACACACACACAGGTGAACATATAAAACACACAGGCGACCACATTTGCAAAAACACACACGGTGGTAAAATGGAGAGAGAGAGAGAGAGAAACTTTAAAGATTCACTGAAAAGGAAATTTAATCAAAAATGCAAAAAAAAAACACAAAAAAACAAGAAGTTTAAAGAAGTTTTAGAAACATTTTATGAAGATAAACAAAAAAAAAGCTTTGATAAAATATTATTTAAATAAAAAAGTGTTTCCTGTTGGGGAGACGTTTCGCTCCGTTTCTTCCTCTGCTGTCGTCGGTTGCGTTGCGTTGAGTTCGTGCTGGTGTTGTTGCAGTTCCACAGAAGAAGCAGTGAAACGACTCCGGCGCTCGCGGGCCGCCGTCGTCCTCGTCGTCACCATGGTCATCCTCAGCGACGCCACACTTCATCGTATTGAATTAATTCTGAACGTGTTGTTATTATTATTATTCTATTCCTTTATGCTTTTATTTTTATTTTTTGGTTTGTTTTACGTTGAGCAGTTCTGATGAAACGTTCGCCTCCATCTCTGACAAATAATGTAAACAAAGAGCAAAGATTCTGAAGACATTAGAGCTGATTTCTCCTTGATTATCCTTCAATGAGTTGTCCTGGATAAAAACAGAAAAAAATAAAGCAAACATTTTGGTAAACATCTCGCCTCTTTTGTGTGTCCAGGGGGGGACAGGGGGGACACGCCGACACAGGTTTATGTCTTTCCCAGAGGTCACACACACATTTGGCTCACATGTCTTGGTTCACTTTCTCAAATCAAAGGCTCTAAAGCTGAAACATTCTCAAAACATTCTTTGCTTTATTGCTTATATAACCTTCATACTGTCGAAGTTAAATGCCACTTCATCGAGGTTAAAATTAAAAACTCCATTAAGAATTATATTTTTACATTTGAGTAACTGCTTTTATGTAAATTTCAAACATTAACTTGCGCTTTGTTCCTCAGTTCAGACAAACATCGCAGCTTTCATGTGTTGTCGCGCTCAGACTCGATCAGAATCCTGTAGTAATACATCCTGGCCGCTAGATGGCAGACGTGCCCACAGATACACAGTGAGCGTTTCCTCCGAGCCCGAATCAGAGAAGGGGGCTGAGATCGGAATCCGAACCGGCCCCCGATCAGCTGTGGGGCCCGAACACGGGAAAGCTGAGAAAGACGCCTACGAAGAAGAAGGCGGTGAAGAGGAGGAGGAGCGACTCAAAATGTACGTAGAGACCAGAAACGCGTTAATGTTTGATTGTGTCTCGTGCCGAAGCTCTCCTACACTATTAACGTAACTTCCGACGTAAACCTGACGCAAACTCTGCTTTGCTTTAACGTAGATGGATCGAAACCCGCTTGTCTCACCTTAAATGGAAACTAAACCATAACTAATCATAACTCGCGGTTTAATTCGTATTTCTGCGCAATGGAAACCAACAAACTGTCAGCGGTGAAACTTCAAACCGAGTAAAGTGTCGCTCTAACACCTACATGAGGGTATATATAGACAGAGGCTGCGGATACGGAACCGCCGTGAATCCGACGGGACTGAAGCTTCCGGTCGCTCTTAGGTTTTGACAGCAAAGCTGAAACATTAACGAGGCTTCAGATCCCGTGTTCCGTGCCTGTAGACTTCTTTTGCTCGGTTAGGTTGTCCGTAAACTACATACACTAGTCTGTGTGTGTTATCTCATCTGTAGATGTTGTCGCTAATACTTTAAGCAAATAAAATGGAAAACTGACAACCAAATGTTCATAATTAAAATGTCAAACTGTTTTTTCTACGATCTGTAGTTGTGATACTTTCATTGACAGCTGAGGGTGGACGTTTGTTCCGTATAGTTGCCAGTAGGTGGCGGTGTTGCTGAGAATAAAAGCATTCAAATCATTTCTCCAACAAGACAGGTTTAAATTCCCGCCTTCCCACAATGCACCTGTGCAGGCCTTACCTGAAGCTGAGCTGAAGCTAATCTGTCTCTTCTTGTACAAATCTTTCCCCTCTCACTGAAGTTTTCCTTGTGGAGGTTCAAAGTCAAAGCTCATCCTCCATGTTTCCTTGTTTGTATGAGACATTTGGCTCAGCCGGCAGCTTCCTGTTGCATCCGTCTAACTTCCTCTCTGGTTTGCTCGTTGCGTCGCTGGCTTGTCTCTTCAGTTTGTCACTTTGGGCTCCGACCTCATCTGGGTGAGTTTACAACACCGCAAACTCTTTGGGATCAGTTTAGCTTTTATCACCCGGTGTTCTTAAACGCCTCATCTTCATCATCAGCTGGGTTTTTGCTGACTCATGTTGCACTGTAAGATGATGTTTGATATTTTATTGATGTAAAATGTTATGATATTGATAGTTTATCTGTCTGGGTTAGTAAAGTTGATTTTAACTAAAACATGAAGGAGAAGACGGCAGGAAGTCCAAAGACATGTCACTGCTGTTTAACCCCTGAAGGGAGCCAAACACACAGCCACTCCTGCCAGTGCCCTTGATCAAGGCACTCGGCTGTAGACCTGCAGTTTGTCGCTGGGTGTTGTGCTGTGGTCACATTTCATAATAAAGGTTTCTTCTTCTTCTTCTTCTTCTTCTTCTTCTCTTCCGTACTACTGTGCTGTGGGTTACACATCTAATACCATAGAGGCTCTCTGAGAGGCTCTTCACCCGCTCTTAATGTTTTTGTGAGTTTATCGTGGAAGCTCCAGATGTTGTTGACAAATCTTCATCGTTGCCGTTGCAGCGCCACCATCAGGTCGACTGATGTTTTGTTCTTTGTGCCTAAAGTCTGGGTTCAGTTTAATGCAATCGTTCGTGAGGCGCAGCATTTTTTGAAGAATAAGCCACGCCCACTCAACGTGAGTCGAAGAAAATCAAAAAACTAAAATATAACTTTTATCCAGGTTGATCCAGATGTTGGTGTGAGAGGGGGCGTGGCCATTAAATTACTTACAGTTTAAAAGTTATGACGTTAAATAAGTGAAAGGTCAAAGTGCAGCGCCACCATCAGGCTCAACGGGATCAAATGTATTGCTCGTCTCAAACTGCCCCGTCGTGTAATCGGACCGACCACAAAACCGGAGCGACGTTAAGTTGAACTGAAACGTTTCCTGCATGGAGCCTGAAGGGTCGGAGGTCAGTCCATTTTCATTTACAGGTCTTTTTAGAGATTAAACAGGTTTTTAAGGTAAAGTTCATCTAAAACAGGATCATCTGTTCCCATAGGTCCCAACCCAAACGAGACGAGCTGCATCCATCCCCGATCTCCAGCTGTCCTCAGGAACCTGCTGAGGCACTTGGTGACATCTCAACTCTGGATGGACGAGTTAACAAAGCTGTTGAAGGCATCTTGACATTGAGTGTGAGAGTCGAACCTGTGAGCGAGCTCCTGGCAGACTGTGAACATCAGGAGAAGATCCGCGTGGTCCCGATCCACCGCCGTCCGGACCTGCTGGTTCCCTGCGCTGACCTGGTGAACTCTGAGTGGCAGAGGAGCCAGGCGGCCCGTGTCCACTCGCTCCAGAAGTCCCGTCCAGAGTTTCCCGTCTGCCTGGTTCTCCTCCGCGGCCACAAGGAGGCAGAGCGTCTGCTCGGCCACGCCCGCCTGTCGCTGGTTGTGGGCGGCGGCGGAGGGAGCCTCTTTGTGGAGTCAGTGGTGGTGTCCAAAGCGGAGCGGGGGCGGGGCCACGGTCGCACACTGATGGAGGAGACAGAGCGCTACGCCAAGAGCCGCGGGTTCAAGCGCCTGTGCCTCACCACGCACGACAAGCAGCACTTCTACGCTCACCTGGGCTACGTGCTCTCCACGCCCGTCCAGAATGCAGGCGCCATGACGACGTTCGTTCCCATGGAGACGCTGCTGAGGTTTTCCAGAGTGTCGAATGACGAGATCAGGACGCAGACGCAGGCTAAAATGGACGCTCACACACCACAGAGGGACAGAACTCCTTCCAGAGTAGATCCTCCTCTTCCTCCTCCTCCTTCATCCATCGCTCCTCCTTCATCCATCCCACCTCCTCCTCCACCACCTTCATCCATCACTTCTCCTCCTCTTCCTCCTCCACCTCCTTCATCCATCGCTCCTCCTCCTCCACCTCCTTCATCCATCGCTCCTCCTCCTCCTCCACCTCCTTCATCCATGGTTCATCCGTTCATCCAGGTTGTTCAGACTCTGACTGAAACTCCCTACAGAGACGCTATAGGAGTCTCCATCTTCTGGATGCACAAAGACATCTGACACACACACACACACACACACAGAGTACACCCTGTTGCTGCCTAGTGAAGCACGATCCAGTGATGTCGTGTAAACTGAACACTCCTGACTTCAGCTGCGATGTGTATACAGGAAGTTCCTGTAGGTGTTTGGTTCTTTCATGTCGGATCCCTGACAGACGACCAAAGTGACTAAACGGTGATCTGCTCCTGTTGGCGACTTCAGCTTTGAGTTCACATGGTTGAACTTCACTCTGGCGTTGACATCATGTTAAAGGCGTCTGATGTTGATGATGGAAAAACACTGAAATAAAGAGAATTTCCCTGAAGGTCCCAGGTTTTTGGTTCATGTGTTTCTGCTGTGGTTTGTAGTGTATCTCTCTGTTTCAGGTCAAATCCCTGCTGGGTCCCCTGATGACCCAACAAGGTTTCAGGTGATATTTAGGACCGATGTGTTTGATATCTGCTAAAAATTTAAAATATCTCCAGGACCAGGATGAAGTGGGTTCTCCATCCTGGTGCCTTGTTCAAGGGCAATGGCAGGGGTAATGAACCCAGCAGGCCTATTTTTGATAGGCTGGGAAAAACCAGAGTAGCTGGAGGAACCGTGTGGAGAGACAGGAGGAGAACTCAGGACCAGAGCGGGACTCAAACCTGTGAGGCAACTGTGCCACAGGTGGACTCAAGCGACGATCATATCTCATGGTCGTTCTTCTCTCCTGTCAGGACGTGCTGGCGGCCGGTCAGCCATGGTGCCGCCTCTCCTCCTCTTCCTCCCTCTCCTGCCGTGTGCCTCTGCCGCCGCCGCCCCGCCTCCTCTGGCCGCCGCGGCTCCTCTCCTGCCGGGTCGGCCCTTTGTTGTGGTCTGGAACATGCCGACGTCGCGCTGCCAGAAGCGCTTCGACGTCCATCTGGACCTGAGAGACTTTGACATCGTGCAGAACCGACGGCAGAGCTTCCAGGGTGAGGTGAGCGAGGCACCGCCCCGGTCCAGTGGCTCCTCAACCGGCTGATGTCTGTATTGATGATGAAATGTTTTTTTTACTCTCCAGAAAGTGAGCCTCTTCTACCGAGGCCGCCTGGGTAAATACCCATACCTCTCTAAAGATGGCCGCTGGGTGAACGGAGGCATACCGCAGCTCGGTGACCTCGCCGCTCACCTTTCCCTCGCAGAGACGCAGATATCCAACCTGCTGCTACCCAACTTCACCGGGTCGGCCGTCGTGGACTGGGAGGAGTGGCGGCCGTTGTGGAACAGGAACTTCGGAAGAAAGGCGGAGTACCGAAGACTGTCTGAGTGGCTGGTGAGGCGGGAGAGACCAGATTTGCCAGACGAGGAGACGACGGCTGCAGCCAGGAGAGAGTTTGAGGAGAGTGCTCGGAGGTTCATGGAGGAGACCCTTCGGCTGGCGGTCAGACTTCGTCCCAAAGGACTCTGGGGGTTTTATGGTTTCCCCTACTGCTACAACTGGCACCAGATAAAGACAGGCAGGTCTCTACTCTCTCCCCACATGTTCACCCTTCTAAACCGGCTCCTGAGATGTAACCTCTCTCTTATGTGGTGTGTGTGATCAGACCAAAGCTACACCGGACGCTGCCACAGTGGAACCAGGGGCCAGAACGACCGTCTGTCCTGGCTCTGGTCCCAGTCTGCTGCTCTCTATCCCAGCATCTATCTGCCACAGAGGCTGGCAGGGTCCAGCGACGCAGCTCTGATGGTCAGGTACAGACACACTCCTGATCCAGATCCTACCCATCCAGATCCTTCTGATCCATTTTTTTGAAGCCTGACTGTACCGTCCTTAGTCTCTGCTACTATCTAGAAGTAACCAAGTGTTAACACAGGACAATCTATAGACTATGACTCCTCTTATTCAGCTGCTCTGCTATGAGTCACAGACCGGATTCTGTCTATTGTTCATTTCAGTCATGCTGCCTGGATCCGTTTCTGTCCGGTCAGCAGTGTGTACAGCCCCAGTGGCCTAATGGATAAGGCACTGGCCTCCTAAGCCAGGGATTGTGGGTTCGAGTCCCATCTGGGGTGTCTGACAGCAGAGTGGCGCAGCGGAAGCGTGCTGGGCCCATAACCCAGAGGTCGATGGATCGAAACCATCCTCTGCTAAGCTTTTCATCAAAGAAAACACAACAACAGACGGACATCACAAGTAAAAGTACATGTGTTACCAACATGTATTGTGGCAGATGTTGACACATTTCCATTGATTCTTCAGGCCGATGTTCTGTGGATCTGGAACAGGTTTATCATGCATGCATGAACTCGTTGTGCCGATTCATGTTTATGGAGGAAGAACCCTGAAGCTTCAGTCTGGAGCAGAGACTCCTGGTTCTGAGCTTTGATGTTCCCTCTCTTCATGATCTTCTAAAAGCTTAGCAGAGGATGGTTTCGATCCATCGACCTCTGGGTCATGGGCCCAGCACGCTTCCGCTGCGCCACTCTGCTATCAACTACCCCAGATGGGACTCGAACCCACAATCCCTGGCTTAGGAGGCCAGTGCCTTATCCATTGGGCCACTGGGGCTTTGATGTTCCCTGACAGTCACTGAATGACACTGTGAGTGGTCAGCATGTTGAGGGAAGAGTCAGGGTTGAGCACAGTGGGGAACAAGTGGAGACACACACACACACACACACACACACACACACACACCAAGGCCAGCATAAATCTGATCATGAACCTCTAACCTTCTGCCTTTGGTCGCACAGACACAGACTGCTGGAGGCCTTGAGG
>NW_027466872.1:65000-162500 GCF_046128005.1 Genypterus blacodes
CTGAACGCTTGCTTTAGAGCACGAGTGGCCGATTCCTCGCCTCGCCGCCATCAGAACGCACAGGAACCTGATTCATGCAGCAGTTTAGCTTCACACACACACACAGATCACATCTCCATCCTACTGTGTGTGTGTGTGTGTGTGTGTGTGTGTGTGTGTGTGTGTGTGTGTGTGTGTGTGTGTGTGTGTGTGTGTGTGTGTGTGTGTGTGTGTGTGTGCGTGTGTGTGTTAGCTGTCTTTGGACTTCAGTGATTTGCTAAAACAGACTTTGTGAAAGGGCCAACGTTCTCCATCCCATAATGCACCACTGCTGCCGCGCTGATAAGCCCCCCTCAGCCGGGTTCAAAGGTCAGAAACCAGGGGACAAAGATCAGATTTTACAGCTGAGCACTGATAGGATTGTCCTGTCTGTCACACTTTGATGTATGGAACTGAAATTATCAGGGGCCGGTGTGTTCCGTTAATGATTGTGTGTGTGTGTGTGTGTGTGTGTGTGTGTGTGTGTGTGTGTGTGTGTGTGTGTGTGTGTGTGTGTGTGTGTGTGTGTGTGTGTGTGTGTGTGTGTGTGTGTGTGTGTGTGTGTGTGTGTGTGTGTGTGTGTGTGTGTGTGTGTGTGTGTGTGTGTGTGTGTGTGTTCTCTACAGGCCGCGCTGAAGAAGACGCCGCTGTTTGACTTCCACCGGCAGCAGGGGGGGAAGATGGTGGACTTTGCGGGCTGGAGCATGCCGGTGCAGTACAGGGACAGCCACATCGCCTCACACACACACGCACGGCAGCACTGCTCCATCTTCGACGTCAGCCACATGCTGCAGGTCAGAGAGGGAGGGGGGACGCAAACACACAACCTGCAAAGACTCACATTTCCTCCTGACAGCGTCCGTGTTGTAACTTCACACGCCGCCTGTCTCTTATCAGACCAAAGTCCACGGCAGAGACCGCGTGAAGTTCATGGAGTCTCTGGTTGTTGCCGACGTCGCAGAACTGAAGGACAACCAGGTGAGATTAGAGACGGGATGTGAACCTTCATGTGTGTGTGTGTGTGTGGGTCTGGGCTGAGGATGCTTTCAATCTGCACAGTGGTTGATTGACAGGTACAGAAGACTAACTGACCCCTCCCCCTGCCTTTTAAGGGCACGCTGACCCTCTTCACCAATGACAAAGGCGGAATCATCGACGACCTCATCGTGACAAAGACGGACCTGGGCTACCTCTACGTCGTCTCCAACGCCGGCTGTGCCGACAAGGACGCCGCCCTCATGAAGGTACGGACGCAGGCGAGGAGACGGAACGCCTGTGTGTCACACTGAGAGACGCTAAGTGTGTGTGTGTGTGTGTGTGTGTGTAGGCCAAGCTGGCAGAGCTGAAAGCAGCAGGACTTGATGTGGATCTGGAATTCCTTGGTGAAGCTCTGATAGCTCTGCAAGGTAAACAACCTTCCTTCCTTCCTCCCTCCTTCCCTCCTTTCCTCCAGCCTCCAGCCTACTCATCTCCTCCCTGACTTTGTCTCCTTCCTTTCCTTCTCCTTCCTCCCCTCCTCTGTCTCCTGTGTCCATCTTCCCTTCCTTTCTCTTCTTCTATTTTACTCTTGTGGTTATTTTTCCTTTCCTTCCATGCGCTTCACCAAACGTCTGCCTCTTTCTGAGCTCATTTAAGTAATCAGTCAGCTGTCTTCAGGTCCGTCCATGTCCCGGGTGCTTCAGGAGGGCCTGAAGGACGACCTCAGTCAGCTGACCTTCATGACCTCCACACTGACCACAGTGTTCGGTGTTCCTGACTGCAGGGTCACTCGCTGTGGCTACACTGGAGAGGACGGAGTGGAGGTGAGCGTCTGTCTGTCTGTCTGTCTGTCTGTCTGTCTGTCTGTCTGTCTGTCTCTCGCTCTGTCTGTCTGTCTGTCTGTCTGTCTGTCTGTCTGTCTGTCTGTCTCTCGCTCTGTCTCTCTGTCTCTGTCTGTCTGTCTGTCGGTCTGTCTGTCTGTGTCTCTCTCTCTCTCTGGGTCTATAGATTATAAGTTAAGATTGATACAAATATGTTCACCGGTGACCTTTGACCTCGGAGCCTCTGAGCCACCTTCTGGGGGCCCTGGGACCTTAAGACGATTCTTGAACTCTAAACAGAGAGGGTTCCAGTGGTGTGTGTGTGTGTGTGTGTGTGTGTGTGTGTGTGTGTGTGTGTGTGTGTGTGTGTGTGTTCCTGGTGCTGAGGTCTTCTGTGTCTCCGTCCTTCTCAGATCTCAGTCCCTTGGTCCAGGGTGGTGGAGCTGACGGAGAAGCTGCTGGCCAACAGCGAGGTGAAGCTGGCCGGTCTGGGTGCCAGGGACAGTCTGAGGCTGGAGGCGGGGCTTTGTCTCTATGGCAACGACATCGACGAGACCACAACGCCTGTGGAGGCGTCCTTAGTCTGGACCATAGGTGAGGTGTGCTGGTGTTTGTTTGTCCATGGCCACTCCCCCTGGTGGCCAGCATGTGGAAACAACGCTCCATCAATCGGCTCTGACTTTATGAGGAATGCTGTGATTTACAAGTTTGGCGTTAAGAGTTTCTTCATCTGGTCTCATCATCTTCCTCTCACGTGCAGGGAAGCGCCGGCGTCAGACGAAGGGTTTCCCCGGCGCTGACATCATCGTGCCTCAGATCAAAGCCAAGACGGCCAGGAAGCGAGTGGGCCTGGTGTCCACCGGCCCGCCTGTCCGTCAGCACACGCCCATCCTCAGCCCCGATGGAAAGGTCATAGGTGAGCCAGCGGGTCGCCCAGGAGAGTTACTCTGCTGTGAAGAGTGTAGTTTTTATGGACCGTTGTGGTTTCATGTGTCTGTTGCGTCTCCAGGTGAGGTGACCAGCGGCTGCCCCTCCCCCTGCCTGAAGAAGAACGTTGCCATGGGTTACGTGGATGCGGCATTCGCCAAGAACGGGACGGCCATCCAGGTGGAGGTCAGGAAGAAAGCAGTGCCTGCTGTCGTCAGCAAAATGCCCTTTGTGCCCACCAACTACTACTCTGGATAAGATGGTGCACACACACACACACACACACACACACACACACACACACACACACACACACACACACACACACACACACACACACACACACACACACACACTCTGGTATGCCTGTATGTGTGTGTGTGTGTATGTGTATGTGTGTGTGTGTGTGTGTGTGTATGAATGCTCCAGTCAGGCTCTCACATGCTGGCACTTGAACATTCCACTCAGTCTGTCTGGACCCCATGCTGCCCCCTTCTGTTGACATCGTAGCAGTGCAGTGACCCGGAGCATGGCGGCGTCCAAATGTGACGCAAATTAAGTCAAATAATATCAGAATAAAGTAATAACACCTACAGAAAGATTGCAAAGATGAAGTTTTATATTTGTATGCAGACATTAAATTGTCCGTCATTTTATATTACATTATAAAATCTCTCTTAAGTTTTCCAACAGTGGCTTTAATATTTAAACCGGCAAAAATGGAGCCAGAACAGCGGCGCAATGCAAATGAAGACGCTGCAGACG
Source organism: Genypterus blacodes (assembly GCF_046128005.1). Taxonomy (NCBI): domain Eukaryota; kingdom Metazoa; phylum Chordata; class Actinopteri; order Ophidiiformes; family Ophidiidae; genus Genypterus; species Genypterus blacodes. The sequence goes on from NW_027466872.1 coordinate 68,510, forward strand.
AGAGGAGGCGACGATCTGCAGCATTCAGACTCTGAGGCTCGGCTTCGTCGTCGACTTCAGGGTTAAAATCTACAACGACAAGAACACTGAAGCAGGAAGTTCACTGTAAAGTAAATGTTTGCTAATAATGATAATGATAATAATAATATTAATAATTGTTTACATTGTCACCGCCAGACCAAAACAAAGTGACTTGTTTTGATGCTGACGTAGCTTCAGTCACTCCCAGATCCTCTCAGTCTCACTCTGAGTCCATTCATCAGACTACAGAAACAAAGTGTTGATGTTCTAAAGTCCTAGTGTGTAATAATATCTAAACCCACAGAGACAGAGCTCAGGTTCATTCGTCTAACGTGTTTACATGAATGTGTGGGTGCAACTTACTACTGAGGCTTATTTAGGTGAAGACTAACTGTGAAGCTCTGAATGTCTTATCTCAGCTGAATTAAAACAATCTGACTTCAGTTAGAACTTGATTAACAGGTTAACTCTCTCTTGGTGTGGGTGACTTAATAAAAGATTTCTCTGTAAGATGTGTGTTTGATTCCAGATGAGCTGTACTAAAGACACTTTTGTTTACATGTGTGTTGTATTGAAATGTGATTGATCCCTGAATTCAGATGGATGAATGAAATGAGATAAATCATTGTTTTGATCAATATGGGGAACATTTGTGTTCACTGTAGGTTCACATGGAGACGTTTGACCTTTCACCTTTCAAAGCGCTCTGCCCCCTGTAGGAAGAGAAAGAAACAACGTCTCTGTAAAGCAGAATGAGATGGTGCATGGAGACAAAGGGCCCAAGGTGTATCCTTCCTCACTCTGGTCTTAATGAGATCATATAGAGCTTCATTTATCCAGAGGGAATGATCTTATCTTATTAAGAAGCCACGATCCAGCACAGCAGCAAATTCAAGGAAAATACCATGAACACAATGTGCGGAAGAAACCAGACGGTGGATTTCTTTTGCAGAAAATGCGTTTAACCACCTTTCAGTTTGATCTAATACTAAATTATCCACCTCAGATGAGCAAACAAACCGTTTTGTGCATTTAGAAAAATGTATTCAAGCATTTTTTTATTCAATAAGTCAACATTTGCGTTAACATAGTTGGGTTAGAGCTGTTTAACTGTTAAACAATGTCAGCTCAGAACTTCAGAACTTGGCAGGGGTCGCCAAGACGCCCACACGTCGCTCGGGAGCTACCAGTTCACCAACATCCCGCCTCCTGTGTCACAAAACGATTATAAGCCAATCACCTGTCAGACCAACAAATGTGCGCGTGTCTGATTGGAGCTCATCAAACAGCGTCACTTCGGCGCCACTTCCCAAAAGTCCACGGCAACTTTTCATGGAACCTTCCGGCTGCTAGCAGTGTGTGGTGTCGTTAGGGAACGCATCGGCTCGAAGAATTCCCTGTAGTTCCCATATCATCTCTTTTAGCTCTTTAGGGTGAACGCGAAAACATCGGTTGTCACCAACACACGCCTAGATACGCGCTTCGCCAACATCGTCCTGGATTACTACACACGCTTCGAAGCCTCGACACGGAAGGACACATCAGCTAGCTTTAAGGTAAGATTGTTTTGTTGGTTAAACATGTCATGTTACATGACAATCAATATTGTCAAAAACCTCAATAAACACTTTGTCTGATAATTTAGTACGGCCCCTGCGGGCTGATCCCGGGTGGTTCCCAACCCCTGATCCACACACTGACCCCTGATCCACACACACACACACATTAAACAATGTCAGCTCAGAACTTCAGAACTTGGCAGGGGTCGCCAAGACGCCAACACGTCGCTCGGGAGCTACTAGTTCACCAACATCCCGCCTCCTGTGTCACAAAACGATTATAGGCCAATCACCTGTCAGACCAACAAATGTGCGCGTGTCTGATTGGAGCTCATCAAACAGCGTCACTTCGGCGCCACTTCCCAAAAGTCCACGGCAACTTTTCATGGAACCTTCCGGCTGCTAGCAGTGTGTGGTGTCGTTAGGGAACGCATCGGCTCGAAGAATTCCCTGTAGTTCCCATATCATCTCTTTTAGCTCTTTAGGGTGAACGCGAAAACTTCGGATGTCACCAACACACGCCTAGATACGCGCTTCGCCAACATCGTCCTGGATTACTACACACGCTTCGAAGCCTCGACACGGAAGGACACATCACTAGCTTTAAGGTAAGATTGTTTTGTTGGTTAAACATGTCATGTTTCATGACAATCAATATTGTCAAAAACCTCAATAAACACTTTGTCTGATAATTTAGTACGGCCCCTGCGGGCTGATCCCGGGTGGTTCCCCACCCCTGATCCACACACACACACACACACACACACACACACACACACACACACACACACACACACACACACAGTGAGAGAGAGAGCGTCCCTGCAGCAGGTAGAGCAGATGTCCAGATGCTTCAAACGTTCATGAGATGTTGTTCTTTCTGTTTTCTGTACTTTTTACGGTGAACGTTGTGATCTTCAGCAGCAGGTGTGTGTGTGTGTGTTTGTGTTCTGTAGCTTACAGAGCTGTACTGATGGTGAGTATCTGTGTGTGTTATTATGACATCATCAATTATTTCTAATGGAACCTAAAATCATTACTTTCATATTTGATACAGTGTGTGTGTGTGTGTTTTTGTGTGTGTGCTGCTCTGCCATGTGTGTGTGTGCTGCTCTGTCGTTTGTGTGTATGCTGCTCTGATGTCTTCTGTTTCTGCAGGTATCTTCTGATTTGGATCTTGAGAAGACGTCTGGAGTTTGAAAGTTGTTAACTTATTCTCATGAAATGTCTTCAAGGAGAAAACTGTGGACGTCTGCACGCCTACTGGTAAGAAGAAGAAGAGAAACTAAATGAGCCTCTGGTTCCTGAGAGAGCGGGTCAATCCCACAATGCAACACTCCCTCACTTCAGCTCCTCCTTTGATCAGACAGAAACATCACATCTGACTTTATTCTCATCATTGTTATTCTGCTGTCTCAGTGCAGAGACCTCAGCTTTCCTCAGAACGACCCCAGGTTTAGACTCTGTCTCTGTCTCTGTCTCCAGGTGATCTTCCTGAGTGTTCTCCCTGCTCGTACGCTGACATGTCGGGATGAAGAGTACAGCACAGGGACTGAATGCTGCCCTAAGTGTCACTCAGGTAAGATGGAACATTGTTTATCATTGTTAACATATTCTGTCTCAATGTATTTACTCCAGGATGGAGAGCAGCCACTCTGATCTCTGAAAGGTATAATCTGTGATTCCTTCACCCCAGCCTCTCCTCACCCTCCTGTCTCCCCCCTAAAGTAGCCTGTCTGTCTGCAGATTCACCCCTACCCCTTTTTCATGAGACTCTGTAGATGAAGAGATCTAAATCTTTAACTCTTCATAAAGATTTTCATTTCAGATGTAGTTTTTCTTTTCCAAAGGTCAGAGAGTCATTAAGCACTGCACAGAGTTCACGGGCACGACGTGTCAGGCCTGCAGGGAGGGGAGCTACAGGGACGTGCCTAATGGACAGGAAGACTGCATTCAATGTACAACATGTGATGAAGGTAGGTTTCATGTTGGACATGAAAACTAGAGGTCCAGACATAAGCTGGCCTGGTAACCCAGGGATACCTGAGATGCTTTGATGGTTCATGTGTGACCTCACTGTGTTGACAGGTTCTGGTTTGAAGGTGAAGAAGTCGTGTACAAACAAGTCAAATACAGTTTGTGAACCTGAGGATGGATTCTACTGCATCGCCCCTAAAGGTCCACACTGTGAGACGGCACAGAGACACAGAGGCTGCAGACCAGGACAACACATCAGACACAAGGGTTAGTGACTGACTTTAATGAGCTGGTGTGACTGTGAGTGTTGCTGTAGAACTCCATGAGAACTCTAAAAGAGTTATTACTTTCATATTCATTGAGATGAGCAATAGAAACAAACCTGTGCAGCTGAGTTAGTTGGGGTTTTCTCAGTATTACTCAGTTGTGTGAGTTTCCAAATTTTTCTACAAGCCAGAACTCTGATGTTTGAGCCTGTAGGTCCTCAGTCTCACTCTGAGTCCATTCATCAGACTACAGAAACAAAGTGTTGATGTTCTAAAGTCCTAGTGTGTAATAATATCTAAACCCACAGAGACAGAGCTCAGGTTCATTCGTCTAGCGTGTTTACATGAATGTGAGGGTGCAACTTACTACTGAGGCTTATTTAGGTGAAGACTAACTGTGAAGCTCTGAATGTCTTATCTCAGCTGAATTAAAACAATCTGACTTCAGTTAGAACTTGATTAACAGGTTAACTCTCTCTTGGTGTGGGTGACTTAATAAAAGATTTCTCTGTAAGATGTGTGTTTGATTCCAGATGAGCTGTACTAAAGACACTTTTGTTTACATGTGTGTTGTATTGAAATGTGATTGATCCCTTAATTCAGATGGATGAATGAAATGAGATAAATCATTGTTTTGATCAATATGGGGAACATTTGTGCTCACTGTAGGTTCACATGGAGACGTTTGACCTTTCACCTTTCAAAGTGCTCTGCCCCCTGTAGGAAGAGAAAGAAACAACGTCTCTGTAAAGCAGAATGAGATGGTGCATGGAGACAAAGGGCCCAAGGTGTATCCTTCCTCACTCTGGTCTTAATGAGATCATATAGAGCTTCATTTATCCAGAGGGAATGATCTTATCTTATTAAGAAGCCACGATCCAGCACAGCAGCAAATTCAAGGAAAATACCATGAACACAATGTGCGGAAGAAACCAGACGGTGGATTTCTTTTGCAGAAAATGCGTTTAACCACCTTTCAGTTTGATCTAATACTAAATTATCCACCTCAGATGAGCAAACAAACCGTTTTGTGCATTTAGAAAAATGAATTCAAGCATTTTTTTATTCAATAAGTCAACATTTGCGTTAACATAGTTGGGTTAGAGCAGTGGTTCTTAAACCTTTTGTCTGACGACCCCACAAAAAAAACTGGAGAGGTTTGGCGACCCCACTTTCCCAAAACCTGTTGCAAACCCATGTTAACAAATGTCAATCAAGCAAAAACAAATAGGCAATGTGTAAGAAATAGTCTGGGCTGCAACAATTTATTAACACAAACAAGAACCGGAACAAACAAAGCAATTAAACAAATGCACAAATCATCAGAACCAGTCCAGATCTAAAACAGGAGCCAAGAGTCACAACAGAGAGACAGTGTGTATTTATGATTAGAACGATCTCACTTCCTTTAATAACACACATAGGCCATGTAAATGAGAAGGATGGGCCTGCTTCCGCGAACATAGCAGGTCAATTCTAGGATCGATGCTGCTCACAGCAACACGGAGATTTTCCTCCATGCTGCTGAGCAAACATCTGTATTTATTTTTTATATAGGCCAGGGACGAAAATGTCTTCTCGCACAGATAGGTCGATCCAAAAGGCGTGAGGATGTCCATGGCAGCCTTGGACAACCCGGGGTATTCCTGCGCAACTGACAGCCAGAATTCATCCAAAGTTTTTGAGGCAAACGACATCTGTAATGTGCGGTCGCTGGACAGCTCAATCAGCGCATCCTCGAGCTCAGATGGCAGGTTGTTTGAGGAGCAGCTGGTGAATGGTTGTCGTATCCAGTCATAATGCTCTACATTTTCCGTGAGAAAGTACTGATGGAATTTGTTGAGGAGACTTCGGAGATGAGAGCTTATTGAGGCTTTCAATGAATTGGCATTCATGTCATTCTCCTCCAAAAAGTCATGCAGCTCCGAAAACATTTCAAAATCCCTACTCTCTGTACGGGCTGCCCAATGCTGCAATTTTTTTGTGAAAGCGTTCACTTTGTCCGAGAGGGTCAGGATGTTAGTGTTGAGGCCTTGTAATGACAGGTTGAGAGTATTTAATTTGTCAAATATGCACGCCAGGTAGGCAAGACGTGATATCCATTTCGAGTCAGTGAGATGGTCTGCAAGAGGGGAATGCGCGTCTGAGAGGAAGGTGCGCACCTCGCTTCGCAACTCAAACAGGCGTGTAAGAACTTTGCCCCGTGAAAGCCACCTTACTTCGGAATGGAAAAGAAGGGATTCATGTGTAGACCCCATTTCCTGGCAGAGAAGGGCGAAGAGTCTTGAATTTAGAGGGCACTATTTGGATGGCTGTTTGGAGAACATTGTTAAGATCGGGGTTCAAGTGTCTTGGATGCCAGGGCCTCCCTGTGGATAATGCAGTAAGTGAACTTGACATGTGTAGCAACGCTAAGGACCTTTGCTTTCAGTCCCAATACAGGCCTGTCTCCTCCATCCAACCATTAAGACAGTTAAAAATGTCTCCACCGGTACACCTTCCTTCCATCGGAGAGCAGATCAGCATGTCCTCATGAAGTTTCCCATCATGACTGTAGCGAATGAATACCATTAAGTGCGCGACATTAATCAAGTCAGCAGACTCGTCTAACGGCAAAGAAAACCGGCAGTTTTTCACTCTCTCCATGAGCTGGCATTTCATGTCATTAGCGATGTCGTTAATGCGCTTGGACATGGTATCATTGGAGAGGGGAATTTGTTTAAGCACACTTGCAATCTTTTCACCATGCATTGCGGTGGTCATCGCAATAGCTGCAGGAAGGATGAGGCTTTCAGCAATTGTGTTTATTCTCACCGCCGGCCAGACTTGTCCCATCTGAGGATCACGGAGGAGTAGGTGCACAACTGGAGGTAGATGGCACTTCTGAGCTTATATCAGGTTTTTTTAGCAGCCACCTGTCCATTTTCCATGAAAGTTATAACTAGGCTAGTGGCTAGTAACGCAAGAAAAGTGGCTAGTAACGCAAACGTGGCTAGTAACGTGGCGTGTTAACTATAACGTTTTGTAAAAAAAACGGGAAGAAGTTGAGTTTGAGTTGTGGGCGCAGATAGTCACATTGTTTCTATCAGAGGACCAATAAACGATACGAAACAAGAGCGATTTAAAGCTGGATAACTTTTTCTCTCTCTCTCTCTCTCCCTCATCTTAACAGCGTGTAGGAATTAGAAAAAGGCAGATTTTCATTGTATTGACATTTTATTTTTCGTTGTTTCACCAGGCGTTATAACAGCTAATTTTCGACTGAAGAAACAAATCATTTGGCGACCCCACGGAAGTTTTTGGCGACCCTGTTTGGGGTCGCGACACCTAGTTTAAGAATCACTGGGTTAGAGTAGGGCTGTACTGGGAAGCGGCCTCACTCCGGAGCCGCATTGTGGTTCTTAAGCCCCTCCGCAGTGGCTCCCTGTGGATCTGAAGTTCTGAGCTGACATTGTTTAACTGTTAAACAATGTCAGCTCAGAACTTCAGAACACGGCAGGGGTCGCCAACACGTCGCTCGGGAGCTACCAGTTCACCAACATCCCGCCTCCTGTGTCACAAAACGATTATAAGCCAATCACCTGTCAGACTAACAAACGTGCGCGTGTCTGATTGGAGCTCATCAAACAGCGTCACTTTCGGCGCCACTTTCCAAAAGTCCACGGCAACTTTTCATGGAACCTTCCGGCTGCTAGCAGTGTGTGGTGTCGTTAGGGAACGCACCGGCTCGAAGAATTCCCTGTAGTTCCCATATCATCTCTTTTAGCTCTTTAGGGTGAACGCGAAAACATCGGTTGTCACCAACACACGCCTAGATACGCGCTTCGCCAACATCGTCCTGGATTACTACACACGCTTCGAAGCCTCGACACGGAAGGACACATCACTAGCTTTAAGGTAAGATTGTTTTGTTGGTTAAACATGTCATGTTTCATGACAATCAATATTGTCAAAAACCTCAATAAACACTTTGTCTGATAATTTAGTACGGCCCCTGCGGGCTGATCCCGGGTGGTTCCCCACCCCTGATCCACACACACACACACACACACACACACACACACACACACACACACACACACACACACACACACACACACACACACACACACACACACACACAGTGAGAGAGAGAGCGTCCCTGCAGCAGGTAGAGCGTCCCTGCTGCAGATAGAGCAGATGTCCAGATGCTTCAAACGTTCATGAGATGTTGTTCTTTCTGTTTTCTGTACTTTTTACGGTGAACGTTGTGATCTTCAGCAGCAGGTGTGTGTGTGTGTGTTCTGTAACTTACAGAGCTGTACTGATGGTGAGTATCTGTGTGTGTTATTATGACATCATCAATTATTTCTAATGGAACCTAAAATCATTACTTTCATATTTGATACAGTGTGTGTGTGTGTTTGTGTGTGTGTGCTGCTCTGCCATGTGTGTGTGTGCTGCTCTGTCGTTTGTGTGTATGCTGCTCTGATGTCTTCTGTTTCTGCAGGTATCTTCTGATTTGGATCTTGAGAAGACGTCTGGAGTTTGAAAGTTGTTAACATGTTCTCATGAAATGTCTTCAAGGAGAAAACTGTGGACGTCTGCACTTCTACTGGTAAGAAGAAGAAGAAGAGAAACTAAATGAGCCTCTGGTTCCTGAGAGAGCGGGTCAATCCCACAATGCAACACTCCCTCACTTCAGCTCCTCCTTTGATCAGACAGAAACATCACATCTGACTTTATTCTCATCATTGTTATTCTGCTGTCTCAGTGCAGAGACCTCAGCTTTCCTCAGAACGACCCCAGGTTTAGACTCTGTCTCTGTCTCTGTCTCTGTCTCTGTCTCTGTCTCTGTCTCTGTCTCCAGGTGATCTTCCTGAGTGTTCTCCCTGCTCGTACGCTGACATGTTGGGATGAAGAGTACAGCACAGGAACTGAATGCTGCCCTAAGTGTCACTCAGGTAACGCGCCACTGATTTTCCAGAAAGCAGAAGAAGAAGAAGAATCGGAAGAAAAGTCGTCGTAAACAACTAAATGGAAAGTCCCCGGAAATGAACCTTAACTCCGAGTAGTTCTGATGGCAGAGTCTGCTTTTAAGGTAATACTGTGTTTTTGGTCCAACATGTCGGAGTGAGGCGAACACCGCGAGAAAGAGGAGCAGGGGGAGAAGGAGGAGGAGGAGGAGGGAGAGGAAAAAGAAGAGTTGGAGGAGGCAGCGCAATCTTGAGAGCATTAACCGTTTATTGTGTGAGCTCGTGACATTAGTTTCGTTTATATTTCAAAGAGGAATAACCTGTATTCAATCTGAAACGTAGTGATGTGTCTTTTCGGCTTCGAAGCGAGTGTCGAGTAATCCAGGAACATTTTGAAGAAGTGCTTATTGAGGCTCTCAGTTTGTGGACTTTGGACTTTATTGCGCGTTTGTAGGCGAGGACCCACAATGTCACTGTGGACGCATCGGTGGCGGCCCAAACATACCTGAGTGAACCAAACATTGTAAAATTGGAGAACCCCCTAGAGCAGGGGTGGCGACTGGCAAACCTGCGGCTTTTGCGGGCTGACGTGCGGCTCGGCTCGAGGGCTCACTGATATTTCTCTGGGTGCACAGAAGTCTCAGTTCACTTCTCCTCTAACCTCCCGCTTCTTCTCCTTTAATGTGGTTCATTTCCATTATTTGTTCACATTAAGTCACCAACGTTTAGATGATGTGAGATAAACTTCACTTCTGTTTTTTGTTGTAATAAACAGGCGAGCCCCGCCCACAGCACTTCCTCCTCTGTTAGAGTTTTGCGTCATGTAACAGTTTAAAATTACGTGGAATCAAGTTAAATGACGCATCTTTGGATTAAAGAGTCGAATTGATATAAAAACCCCGCGACCGCAGAAGCTGGAGGCGCTGCTCTACACTCTGGAAGGTATCGATCATCCTATCGATACACATCTGTCTGTGATCAGTGTTAAAGGCGTCTGCTAAATGACCGTAATGTAATGTCTGTCTCTCAGTCTGGCGCGTCCCCGCTGCAGGTAGAGCGTCCCTGCAGCAGGCAGAGCGTCCCTGCAGCAGGTAGAGCGTCCCTGCAGCAGGCAGAGCGTCCCTGCTGCAGGTAGAGCAGATGTCCAGATGCTTCAAACGTTCATGAGATGTTGTTTTTTCTGTTTTCTTTACTTTCTACAGTGAAGGTTGTGATCTTCAGCAGCAGGTGTGTGTTTGTGTTCTGTAGCTTACAGAGCTGTACTGATGGTGAGTATCTGTGTGTGTTATTATGACATCATCAATTATTTCTAATGGAACCTAAAATCATTACTTTGTCATATTTGCTACAGTGTGTAAATGTGCTCTGCCACGTGACTGCTGCTCTGCCGTGTGTGCGTGTGTGTGCTGCTCTGTGATGTGTGTGTGTGTGTGTGTGCTGCTCTGGTGTCTTCTGTTTCTGCAGGTGTCTTCTGATGTGGATCTTCATGTTTTGCCTCAAACTCTCAACAAGACGACATGTTAACTCCTTAAAATGTCAAGAAGAAAACTGTGGGCGGCTGCACACCTACTGGTAAGAAGAAGAAGAGGAGAAACTTAACCAGTGTGAAGGGGGAGCTCAAACTAAACAGGTAGTTGTGGTCAAGATCTCCTGACTCGCTCCTCCTGGCTCCTCAGGCACTTTTAGAAGAAGAAGAGACTTAATTTGGTCAAACCACATGTGAATGCCTCATCTGAAATTTATCACACACACACACACACACACACACACACACACACACACACACACACACACACACGTATGACCGAGGGGTCAGTGCAGGGCAGCTGTGAGCCCCCTGGAGCCCCCCCGCCCCTTCCCCAGAGGAATAGAGACCACTGAGTGAAAACGCTCTGTATTTAGTTCCTGCAACAACAAAAATAAAGGAAGTTGTGTATCAGAGCAGTGAGGTTCAGTTATTACAGGAAATAGAAGCGAAAGGTCCACATCTCCTTTGACTCTGACATGAGCTGAATCCTGTTAGGGTTCATGTCTGGAGCTTCATCCCATGTTAGCCTCAGTCACAGTCTGCTGGTGCTCAGTTTAGAGGCTCAGCACTGCAGACCGTGAGGAAGACCACAGTGTGACCTTATACAAAGATGAAGATCAACTCAGAGACCTTGGCTTTCTTCAGAACGACCCCAGGTTTAGACTCTGTCTCTGTCTCCAGGTGATCTTCCTGAATGTTCTCCCTGCTCGTACGCTGATCTGTCGGGATGAAGAGTACAGCACAGGGATTGAATGCTGCCCTAAGTGTCACACAGGTAACAGGATTTAAATACCTCATCTCTTTGTATTTCCTCCATTCTGCCGTTGTTCTCCTGCTTCCTAGGTCTCTAATCTGTGACCTTATTCAACCCTCAGTACAGACAAACCTGTCACTTCCTGTCTATGACTTCAGCTCAATCTTCAGACTGTCTGGGCCAAGACGAGAAAAGTCTTTTGTCCTTTGTCGTTCTTCATTTTGCTGCGATTGGTTGTCAGAGTTGAGTGGCATCTCATGAGTAAACCATGAAGGGGGAGACTTTGTGTTGTGCTGTTGTTTTCTCTGATTTTGCTCCAAATCTCCTTTGTTTTATTTTTTAAAAGAGTTCCCATTCAGATGTAGTTTTTCATTTCCAAAGGTAACAGAGTCATTAAGCACTGCACAGAGTACAAGAGCACGTCATGTCAGGCCTGCAGGGAGGGGAGCTACATGGACGTGCCTAATGGACGCCAAGAGTGCATTCAATGTACAACCTGTGATAAAGGTAGGTTTCATGTTGGACATGAAAACTAGAGGTCCAGACATAAGCTGGCCTGGTAACCCAGGGATACCTGAGATGCTTTGATGGTTCATGTGTGACCTCACTGTGTTGACAGGTTCTGGTTTGAAGGTGAAGAAGTCGTGTACAAACAAGTCAAATACAGTTTGTGAACCTGAGGATGGATTCTACTGCATCGCCCCTAAAGGTCCACACTGTGAGACGGCACAGAGACACAGAGGCTGCAGACCAGGACAACACATCAGACACAAGGGTTAGTGACTGACTTTAATGAGCTGGTGTGACTGTGAGTGTTGCTGTAGAACTCCATGAGAACTCTAAAAGAGTTATTACTTTCATATTCATTGAGATGAGCAACAGAAACAAACCTGTGCAGCTGAGTTAGTTGGGGTTTTCTCAGTATTACTCAGTCGTGTCAGTTTCCAAATTGTTCTACAAGCCAGAACTCTGATGTTTGAGCCTGTAGGTCCACTGAAAATCCACGAATAGGGCCGATGATATGAAATATGCACTTTTGCAACGAGCTGAAGCAGACAGACTGAGCAAACTAACAGGTTCTTGTTCTAAATGATTGTAAGAATGATTGATGTCCTTTGTACAGGAACAGCACAGACAGACACAAACTGCTCTGACTGCACTGGAGGAACCTTTTCAGATGGATCATTGACTTCCTGTCAGGAACACACAAAGTAAGAAACTACAAGCAGACGCACGCACGCACGCACGCACGCACGCACGCACGCACGCACCGACACACACACACACACACGCACACACACGCACACACAGTATAACAGTTCTCATACATTTCCTCTGTTCCTCCAGATGTGAATCAAAGAACCTTCAGGAGAAAACTCCAGGAACCTCCTCAGCTGATGCTGAATGTGAAGAACCAAGCAGTACAAACACAGCACACACTGTCAGCTTGGGTTTGGTCTCTGTTGTTGTTGTTGTTGTGTCCATAATACTGGGGCTTGGAATTTGTTTTTAAAAAGTTCCACAAACCAAAAGGTACGATTAGCATTAGAAAGCTAAATGTTTCATGTAAATGTTTCTTCCTCATGTCTTTGTTGCTGACTCGTGTGTTTATGCACAGGAGCAGTAGAAGAAGAAGAGGCTGGAAAGAGAGAGAGTACTGTGGTATGTTTATATAACCTTGAGTCTGATCTGTAGAACAGTATCTTTGTAATGATGACTCATGTTGATTCATGGAAGTCACTGATGGATCATTCTGTTTTATGCTCCAGGTCCTGATGGATGATCCTGAGGAAACATCTCCAGGTGAGACAGCATTGATCCCTTTACAGTGTGAATGTGCATCCACTTCACACAAACAGGGACTTTGACTCTGTGTTGGATTACCACACGTAATTTGAAATTCTTCTTACATATCACACACACACACACACACACCCACCCACCCCCTTTTCCACACTTGGTCCATACGGGGACTCGAATCCGTGACCCCTCCAGTTCCCAAGCAGAGTCCCCTATGGACTGAGCTCCTGCTGTATAGATCTATCATTATTTATATATGTATATATATTTTGTAATATATTTACACTTACATACACACACACACACACACACACATATATATATATTGGCTTTGATTAAATCCACAGTTTGTTGCAGACGCTCTACTTTCTCTTCCAGCTAAAACATGACTTAGTTAAATCAGCACAGTGAGCGCTTCTCTGATCTCTGCTTTTGTCTCAACATGAAAAAGGAGGAGGAAGAACGCAGCAGGAGTAGTAAGCTGTAGGCTGAGGTGGAGGGAGCAGAAGGTGCAGCTTGGTCCTCAGAGATAGACCGACCCCAGGGTCCATCATCACCAAGCTGCACAGTATTATACACATAAAGAAGAAGGAGCAGCGGTACGAGCTGCCAGATCTGCTGAAGAAACGGCAGATGAAGAGCAGCAGCATCAGTTCCATCTGCTTCAGCTGGAGGTACAGGCCTGCACCTCTGACCCACCTCTGAATGTGGTCTCGATTCAGCAACCCAGATACCCAGCGGGCAGGAACCAAATGAGCCACGGACCCACCGGTACAGTGGGTCTGTACAAATGAGTGGAGAACAAATGTTCCTTTTGATTTCCTGTGAACTGGAAGCACAGATGTTATAATGCTGCTGATGTCCAACTGTAGATTGGGCCTTCAGACACATTCAAGCTAGAAGTGCCTATGGTCCTGGGGGATACTGATGATGCTGCAATATTCCTCCTGCCTATATGCCAGAAACCTACAGACGTCTTTCTCAGCCTTGAGGTAGAACCAGATGAGAGCCCAGAAGAACTTTTATGTACTTCTTTACTTTAATATTCTATTCTATTCTACTACAACAGGGGTCGGTAATCCGCGGCTCTTCAGCCCCTCTTCATCAGCTCTCTGTAGATTTGGAAAAAAAACCCGTCTCAGACGGGAGGTGAGACTCTGAGACACTGTACTGTTCCCACTTTATATTTATATACTTTATATTTCTAATTCTATATTCCTTATTTAATACATTATGTAAAATTTTAAGATTTATAAAAGAAAGATAGATTTAAGATACTTTATTTGTCAGGTCACATGCAATTTACAATGTTTTATTAAATGCAACTTGCACTTTGTCTTGCACGCCCTCTTACACATCACACACACACACACACACACACACACAAGAGCTTTTCAGAGGGGGTGCAGCAGGGCAGCCATTCAATCTCTTCTTTATTGTGTAGTCTTTGTATTGTTTGACCTGTACCACCTCAATGCAAATAAAGTATTGTACTGTTTGTCATCTTCAGTGTGCGCGCGTGCGTGCGTGCGTGCGTGCGGTGCAGAGCAGACTGGGTCACCGGTCTGTCAAAGGTCAAACTAGATTTCTGTGTCCGGATGGGTTAGTTTGTATCTTAGGTCTTTGTTTACTGCTGTTCCACGGTTTGTCCAGCTGGTGGCGGTAACGCGCCACTGATTTTCCAGAAAGAAGAAGAAGAAGAATCGGAAGAAGAAGTCGTTTTAAACAACTAAATGGAAAGTCGCCGGAAATGAACCTTAACTCCGAGTAGTTCTGATGGCAGAGTCTGCTTTTAAGGTAATACTGTGTTATTGGTCCAACATGTCGGAGTGAGGCGAACACCGCGAGAAAGAGGAGCAGGGGGAGAAGGAGGAGGAGGAGGAGGGAGAGGAAAAAGAAGAGTTGGAAGAGGCAGCGCCATGTTGAGAGCATTAGCCGTTTATTGTGGGAGCTCGTGACATTAGTTTCGTTTATATTTCAAAGAGGAATAACCTGTATTCAATCTGAAACGTAGTGATGTGTCTTTTCGGCTTCGAAGCGAGTGTCGAGTAATCCAGGAACATTTTGAAGAAGTGCTTATTGAGGCTCTCAGTTTGTGGACTTTGGACTTTATTGCGCGTTTGTAGGCGAGGACCCACAATGTCACTGTGGACGCATCGGTGGCGGCCCAAACATACCTGAGTGAACCAAACATTGTAAAATTGGAGAACCCCCTAGAGCAGGGGTGGCGACTGGCAAACCTGCGGCTTTTGCGGGCTGACGTGCGGCTCGGCTCGAGGGCTCACTGATATTTCTCTGGGTGCACAGAAGTCTCAGTTCACTTCTCCTCTAACCTCCCGCTTCTTCTCCTTTAATGTGGTTCATTTTCATTATTTGTACACATTAAGTCACTAACGTTTAGATGATGTGAGATAAACTTCACTTCTGTTTTATGTTGTAATAAACAGGTGAGCCCCGCCCACAGCACTTCCTCCTCTGTTAGTGCAGAGTTTTGCGTCATGTAACAGTTTAAAATTACATGGAGTCAAGTTAAATGA
This sequence comes from Genypterus blacodes, assembly GCF_046128005.1. Lineage (NCBI taxonomy): Eukaryota > Metazoa > Chordata > Actinopteri > Ophidiiformes > Ophidiidae > Genypterus > Genypterus blacodes. Next base: position 83,907 of record NW_027466872.1, read on the forward strand.
CGCATCTTTGGATTAAAGAGTCGAATTGATATAAAAACCCCGCGACCGCAGAAGCTGGAGGCGCTGCTCTACACTCTGGAAGGTATCGATCATCCTATCTATACACATCTGTCTGTGATCAGTGTTAAAGGCGTCTGCTAAATGACCGTAATGTAATGTCTGTCTCTCTGTCTGGAGCCTCCCCGCGTGTGTGTGCTGCTCTGTGATGTGTGTGTGTGTGTGTGTGTGTGCTGCTCTGATGTCTTCTGTTTCTGCAGGTGTCTTCTGATGTGGATCTTCATGTTTTGCCTCAAACTCTCAACAAGACGACATGTTAACTCCTAGAAATGTCTTCAAGGAGAGAACTGTGGGCGGCTGCACACCTACTGGTAAGAAGAAGAAGAAGAAGAGGGGAAACTTAACCAGTGTGAAGGGGGAGCTCAAACTCAACAGGAAGTTGTGGTCAAGATCTCCTGACTCGCTCCTCCTGGCTCCTCAGGCGCTTTTAGAAGAAGAAGAGACTTCATTTGGTCAAATTTATCTCTCTCTCACACACACACACACACACACACACACACACACACACGTATGACCGAGGGGTCAGTGCAGGGCAGCTGTGAGCCCCCCCGCCCCTTCCCCAGAGGAATAGAGACCACTGAGTGAAAACGCTCTGTATTTAGTTCCTGCAACAACAAAAATAAAGGAAGTTGTGTATCAGAGCAGTGAGGTTCAGTTTTTACAGGAAATAGAAGTGAAAGGTCCACATCTCCTTTGACTCTGACATGAGCTGAATCCTGTTAGGGTTCATGTCTGGAGCTTCATCCCATGTTAGCCTCAGTCACAGTCTGCTGGTGCTCAGTTTAGAGGCTCAGCACTGCAGACTGTGAGGCAGACCACAGTGTGACCTTATACAAAGATGAAGATCAACTCAGAGACCTTGGCTTTCCTCTGAACGACCCCAGGTTTAGACTCTGTCTCTGTCTCCAGGTGATCTTCCTGAATGTTGCTGCTCATACGCTGACATGTCCTGATGAAGAGTACAGCACAGGGACTGAATGCTGCCCTAAGTGTTTTCCAGGTAAGATGGATCATTGTTTACATACTTCCTCTCTTCTTATTTACTCCAGACTCCACCTTTTTATCCCCACACTGTCTTACCCTCTCCATACTGACCTCAGGGTCCTTTCCTTTCCCCTGGTGTCTCACCGTCTCCTCACCCTCCTCACCCTCCTCACCCTCCTGCCCCCTAAAGAAGCCTTACTGTCTGCAGATTCACCCCTGACCCCTTTTTCATGATGATCTATCTATCTAGAACTCTTAATACAGGTTTTCAGTTCAGATTTTGTTTTTTCTACAGGAAATTGGGTCCTTCAGTACTGCACAGAGTTCAAACCGTCTATCTGCCCGACCTGCAGGGAGCTGATCTTCTTGGGTGTGCCGATGTGCGCAACATGTAGAACATGTGATGAAGGTAGAGTCCTGTCACATTCAATATTTTCTTCAACCATCTTCTCTTGAAAACAAACAAATGTAACAAAGATTTTGCAATGCATTATTCCACAAGTAGCCACCTTTTGACTGATAATCTCTGTTTTACAATCCAACATATTGCTTATTCAATTCATGTAAAAGTGATCGAGCGCAATCTGCCTCAACAGTCATCAGTTTGCGCTGCGCTCATGAGCCGTACGTCAGCTGGCAAAGAGCAGCGTACCGCTTAGGGATAGGAACTGCTGCAACGCGCTCTGCGATGCTTTCACTTTTTTTGGCTGCAGCTCAGTCATCGGTTACGTGCATGCTTCCACCTGGCGCAGCTATCTTTCGTCATTATGACGCGTCGGTGCACGGTTATGCACACCGACATATTTACATAGTCTGGTGGTCGGTTTACGTCGACGTGTCACCTCACCCCCAAACCCAGCTCAGGTCACACTGTCAAACTACAGCTCACCCAGTGGACACATCCTGACACAACCTAGATGGGATCTGGAGGTCCAGACATAAGCTGGCCTGGTAACCCAGGGATACCTGAGATGCTTTGATGGTTCATGTGTGACCTCACTGTGTTGACAGGTTCTGGTTTGAAGGTGAAGAAGTCGTGTACAACCAAGTCAAATACAGTTTGTGAACCTGAGGATGGATTCTACTGCATCGCCCCTAAAGGTCCACACTGTGAGACGGCACAGAGACACAGAGGCTGCAGACCAGGACAACACATCAGACACAAGGGTTAGTGACTGACTTTAATGAGCTGGTGTGACTGTGAGTGTTGCTGTAGAACTCCATGAGAACTCTAAAAGAGTTATTACTTTCATATTCATTGAGATGAGCAATAGAAACAAACCTGTGCAGCTGAGTTAGTTGGGGTTTTCTCAGTATTACTCAGTCGTGTCAGTTTCCAAATTGTTCTACAAGCCAGAACTCTGATGTTTGAGCCTGTAGGTCCACTGAAAATCCATGAAAAGGGCCGATGATATGAAATATGCACTTTTGCAACGAGCTGAAGCAGACAGACTGAGCAAACTAACAGGTTCTTGTTCTAAATGATTGTCAGAATGATTGATGTCCTTTGTACAGGAACAGCACAGACAGACACAAACTGCTCTGACTGCACTGGAGGAACCTTTTCAGATGGATCATTGACTTCCTGTCAGGAACACACAAGGTAAGTGACTGCACGCACGCACGCACGCACGCACGCACGCACGCACGCACGCACGCACGCACGCACGCACGCACGCACGCACGCACGCACGCACGCACGCACGCACAGTATAACAGTTCTCATACATTTCCTCTGTTCCTCCAGATGTGAATCAAAGAACCTTCAGGAGAAAACTCCAGAACCTCCTCAGCTGATGCTGAATGTGAAGAACAAAGCAGTTCAAACACAGCACACACTGTCAGCTTGGTTTTGGTCCCTGTTGTTGTTGGGGCCATACTGGGGCTTGGAATTTATTTTATAGTTAAAAAGTTTCACAAACCAAAAGGTACGATTAGCATTAGAAAGCTAAATGTTTCATGTAAATGTTTCTTCCTCATGTCTTTGTTGCTGACTCGTGTGTTTATGCACAGGAGCAGTAGAAGAAGAAGAGGCTGGAAAGAGAGAGAGTACTGTGGTATGTTTATATAACCTTGAGTCTGATCTGTAGAACAGTATCTTTGTAATGATGACTCATGTTGATTCATGGAAGTCACTGATGGATCATTCTGTTTTATGCTCCAGGTCCTGATGGATGATCCTGAGGAAACATCTCCAGGTGAGACAGCATTGATCCCTTTACAGTGTGAATGTAGCTAGAGGCAGTGGCTCAGTTTGACTTTGACTCTGTGTTTGACTCTGTGTGTGTGTGTGTTCAATACAGATAACAACACAGATAAACCTATCATATATATATGTTAGGATATAATATAAAGTGATATTAACATGTACAACACTGTAATGAGCCTCTGATTAGAGCCACAGTGTGCTGCACATGTCAATCACCCAGCTGCATCACTGAAACCAGGCTGACAGTGGATCATCACACTGTGGAACAATAAGGAATGCTATGATGTAACATTAAAAACAAAACACCTGAGGAACTTAAATCAGATGTAGTTGTAATAAATCCAGGTTTATCTCTCACTTACACCATCATTTAACCAGGGAATTGTTTCAACACGTTGATTCCTACTGGCTCTGTCTGTGAGGGAGCAGCTTCATAAGCATCACACCGGGAGAGCAGGTGGGAGTTTTATTCTCCCAGAATGTTTAAAGACACATGGGTCACAAAGGTCACAGACAGATAACTGTATGTAGAGTCAACAGAGCGGCTCCAGAGGCTCAATATAGAGCAATCTAACATCACTCAGCTCCTCTGATCTCTGGTTTTGTCTCCACATGAAGAAGATGGCAGCAGGAGTCTGAACAAGTGATATGAGGCTGAAGTGGAGGGAGCAGAAGGTGCAGCTTGGTCCTCAGAGACCGACCCCAGGGTCCATCATCACCAAGCTGGACAGTATTCTTCACATAGAGAAGAAGAAGGAGCAGCAGCAGCAGGGCCGAGCTGCAGCATCAGCTCAAGACAAACACACAAACAGACGATATCAGTGGCCTCCCATAAGCAGATCATCTCAGGCTGACGTGGCAATAGTACGTCAATAGTTTACTTCTAATCAGTCTTCAAGGTTCTGGCTAGTCTTCAACTTGACTTCAGCTATAGTCTAAGAGAAGTTGAGGAAACCAGTCTTCAGATCCAAGTAAAATGTTTATTCGCAGCAAGGTACAAATGAAACAAGTGAGAGGAAAACCCCGGGGTTGCTCTGAATTGTGTCTCTTCGTCTTCTCCTTATATACTATTCTGGACCTGGGTTTTCCACGCCCCAGGTCCTTCCCCTTTATCCTAAACTCTTAGGCATTTGCCACTATTATGATTACTCGTTTGATTTTAATCGTGTAAAGCAGTCTTGTAGACCCTAAAAACAGTAATGGCATCGCCTTCCTACCCCTTGGCCTTGATTCGCCTCTCTTGGGACTCTTCCTATTGGTTGGTCTGGGGCTGAATTTGTTAGGAATTGATCGTCTGGGTCCTCAGGGCTCTCTGGGCTGAAGCGTTGTTCCGGTTCCATGATGGGCGATGACCATGGATTCGGAGGAAGTCCCATCGATGGTGATGGTGTCACTGGTGGGGACATCAGGAACTGGACTCTCCTGGGGTTCTCCAGCACCTGGATGGGAAAATCATGTCGCTCCTCCTGCCACGGACTCACTCCGTCTTGGCCTGCTGCAATGGGGGCCCCTCCGTCGGCCCTCTGTGTTGTGGAAGGGGCATCGGGCGACCTGTAAGCATTTCATGGGGTGTTAGATGTGTTAGTCGGTTAGTTTGGGAGCGCATGGCCATTAAAGCAATTGGTAAAGCATCCACCCACGTGAGCTTATGGTTGCTATCGGCAGCAATCTTAGCGATTTTAGTTTTCAAAACCCCATTTGCTCGTTCCACCGAGCCTTGTGATTGCGGATGGTAGACACAGCCAAATTTCTGTTTGATGCCCAATCTACTGAACATCTCTTTGATTACCCGCGAGATAAAATGTGGTCCACTATCTGATGAGATAGTGTCTGGTATTCCAAACCTGGGGAAAACCTCCATACACAAAAACTTAGCTACTACTCTATGGTCATTTCTAGCTGTCGCACAAGCTTCAACCCACCTACTAAACCGACACACAACCACCAATAGGTATCTTTTTCCCTGTACCCTGTCAATCATGTCCACAAAATCCATCATCAGGTGCTTAAACGGACCTTCAGGCACTGGAATATGTGCCAATGGATGAGTAAACATTTTTCTAACATTATACTTTGGACAATGTTGGCACATGGATAGTTCTCTGTCAATCATCGCAGCCATGTATGGTGACCACCATACAGCCCGCAACTTTCTCAACACTTGAGCTCTGGAACAGTGGTCAGGTTCATGTACTGTTTTGATTGCAATTACCAATAACGATAAAGGCAACACAAAATGCCCATGGCTACTCCTCCATAACCCATTGTGTGGAGTGGCCGTTCGTATGGCCCCCCTTTGGATCCATAACCTTTGTTCTGCTTCAGAAACCCTGTTCTGCGCCTGTATCAATGAAGCCATGTTGGTTATGGGGGCACAATCCTGTTCAAACAGTATGGGCCCCTGAGTGGCCTGTCCCGTTGCCGCTTTTGCTGCAGCATCTGCATGATTATTGCCTCTAGCCACCGGTGAATCATTCAGCTGATGTGCTGCACATTTGACTATAGCCAATTGGGTAGGAAGCTGCATGGCCTGTATCAATTCTATCACTGCTTGCCCATGCGCCACCGGCGTGCCATCTGCACGAATAAATCCTCGTTGTTTCCAAATGCTGGCATTAATATGGCATACGCCATATCCATAGGCACTGTCTGTATAAATGGTGGCACGTTTGCCCAAAGCCAGTTTGCATGCTGCTGTTAAAGCTTTAATCTCTGCCAATTGTGCAGAACACGGTTGGTCGAGGCTCACTGATTGTATTTGGGTAAATGTGTTGTCAAAATTGAGCTGAACTATGCCATAGCCAGCTTTTGTTCCTGTGTCTCCTCGTACACAAGATCCATCTACAAACAAAACTATGTCCGATGGAATCGGCTGGTTGTACAGGTTGTCGCCTACTTGCATAAAACTATCTGTTTCTTTAAGGCAGTCATGAGGCACCCCTTCAGTAGGCAAAACCATTCGTGTTGCTGGATTTACCGTGGTGCATCGCTGTATTGTTAGCTCTGACCCTGACAACAGGACCTCATAGCCTGTTCGTCTGGCCTGGGTTATTACAAAACGTGGGCCGGTAAGCATTGCATGCAGTTGGTGAGACGTATATAGTATTACAGGGTGTCCCATGGTTAACACTGACGCTTTTTTGTAGGCAAATGCAGCCGCCGCTAATCCCTGGTAGCAGGGTGGCAGCCCTTCCTCTACCCTATCTAATTTGGTGCTATAGTACGCTATTGGTTGCTTAACGGTTGGAGACACCTGCATCAATACAGCACATGCATGTCCCTGTCTTTCAGCTACATACAGGTGAAACGGCTTGCGATAGTCGAGATTGGCCAAAACTGGGGCAGTCTGCATATCTTTCTTAAGGAGTTGAAACGCTCCTTCTGCTTCCTCAGTCCATTGGAGTTGCGCTGACTGTGGGGTTTGTCCAGCTGCTCGTATCAAAGCTCTTAATGGAGCTGTTTTAATGGCATAGTCACATATCCATGGTCTGCTATATCCTGTCATTCCCAGGAACGATAACATCTGGCCTACTGTTTGAGGCTTAGGGGCTTGACTTATGGCCATCAGCTGGGAGGGGGCAATATGCCTTCCTTCTTCACTCAACTGTCTGCCCAAATATTCTACAGATGTTTGACAAAACTGTAGTTTACTTTTGCTCACTTTGTGTCCTCCTTCAGCTAAAACTGATAGGACTGTGAGTGAATCTTTTTCACACTGTTCTTTGCTGCTAGAGCATATCAAAATGTCATCCACATACATTAAGGTGGTAGACTGTATGTCCAGATGGCTGAGATCATTCGCTAAAACTCAGTTAAATATTGACGGGGAGTGAACAAAACCCTGAGGGAGACGTGTATAAGTATACTGTTCCCCCTCATAGGTAAACGCAAATAGGAACTGCGACTGCGGATGAACTGGAACACTGAAGAAGGCGGAGCACAAATCAATCACTGTGTACCACTTTGTTCCTGGAGGTATGTTAGACAGTAAAGTATGTGGGTCTGGAACAACAGGTATTTCTTCTGCAACAACAGCATTAACTGCCCTTAAATCATGCACCAATCTATAGTCATTTCCATTTGGCTTTCGTATTGGAAAAATAGGTGTGTTGCATGCACTGTTAGTTTTCACTAAAACTCCTGCTTTCTACCAGTCCTGAGATGATGGGCCTTATTCCTGCAACAGCTTCTTGTTTTAAGGGATACTGTTTTTGCCTCTGTAACCTAACTTCTGGTTTTATGTGAACATATAGGGGCTCCGCTGATTTTACGAGACCTACATCTGTCTTGTGTGCTGACCATACTTGTGGTGGAACTTGCTCCAACAAAGCTTCATGCTCTTTTGCAACCATCATCTGTTTCCTATCATGTCTGGGTAACTGCACCTCTTCTGCTATGGCCTCGTCTGCTTTTGTTATGCTGATCTTGAGGAACTGCCCGTCAGAGGAAATGCAAATGGCTTTACAGTCTGTAGGTGTCCATTCCTGTACCAGTTGTGCCCTCTTCATCATTGGTCCTAAATCATGTGACTCAAAGTTTTCTGCTATCAGCAAGGTGATGTGTGGCGATGATCCCGGTACTTGGAACCATTCTTTTACCTCCTCCGTACCTATCACCTCAGCAGCTGCTCCTTGGGGTCCCACAATGATGGCATCATACTGGAGGACTGTCGTATGGTTATTCATTGCTTCAACCCAGCACGTCTCATAGTCATCGTGGTCTTGATCTCCGTCATATAGCATCGTACAATGTAGAGGAAGACTTGGCTCTCGTGCCTTCTCAAACTGATGGATTATCAACGGCTTCCATGTTTCCCATGCATGTGATAGAAACGCATCTGGTGAGGTTAGCCTGATCCAAAACACTCGTGCTTCTTTCCTTTGGCCTGTATTTTGTGGAGAGTCTGTCGTTGCCATTTGGGACATCATGGGGCTTGTGTGAGGGCTGACCTTATTCGGGACATCAAAGTATATGCCATCAGGTGAACACATTATTGTGGCATTTAAATGGCACAGTATATCACGCCCTAGTAAATTGATTGGTGTGTCTGCTGAATACAGCATAGGTGCACATATTACTTTATCTCCTATTTTCATTGGAACCGGTTCAGTCAGGGGTATTATTTGTGTTTTCCCAGAGAAACCAACTGTTCGTATTTTCGATGCCGAGAGGGGAAGTCCGGCTCCATCTCTGCCTATGCATGAGTATGTGGCACCTGTATCTACCATAAATTTATGCTGCCGATTTTGTATTATAACGTCTATGGTAGGTTCACTTTGTGGCTGTTGCGTGAGTACAGGTGTCAATAGGGCTCCCCTATTGCCACTGGGCTGCAGGTCCCATCCACAGGCCCTGATTTGATGCTCCAGGCCATGGGTTGGTAGGACAGTCTCTCTGTACGTGTCCTGTCACTCCACATCCCCAGCACTGCAGCTGTTGTCGACCTACCGGTGTTGGGGGACCATTTTGGGAGTATTGTGGCTGTTGTTGGTCGTGCAACGTCTGGTCAGGTCCTCGTTGATATCGTGCTGGCGGAGGTCCTCTCCATCTTCCACGCTGGGGTGGTCCTACATTCTGCATTGGCCTCCCTCTTCCGGGCGGCGGATAGTTGCCTTGTCCCCCCGGATTGAGGTGCACATGAATTGGAGGGGCCTGCTGCGTGGGTGCGTGGACAGGCTGTTGTCCTGTAGGATAACCTGCTAGGTTAGTGGGGAACACTTGCTGTCCTTGGGCAGGGGCCACTGCTGCTGTATACACCGGAGCTTGTGTCACCTGTACTTCCGTTTGTTTTTCTGTAGTCCCCTCAGGCTTGAATTCAGGAGCAGCCACCGTCACTGGCGCCTGGTTTTTCGCCTTTTCACGGTCCTTCTTTTGTTTCGTCAGTTCTCCTATCTGCAGCTGGGTTAGCTTACCAGCCAGCATTCTGTTCTGCTCCTCAGTAGCCCGCTTCTCATTTCTGTAGACATCCACGTAGTGTACGAGGTGTTCAGTGAACACAGGCCAGTCCAACTTCATCAGCCCAACAACTCCGTTCAGCTTATGTTGTATCTCCTTTGGCATGGCATTCTTTACATACAACTTAAACAGAGCTTTTGATGATTCATTTACATTCCATTCACTGCCTGTCTCTGTCTTCCATTTCCGTTGGAACTGATGCAGGAACTGTAGAGGGCTGTCTTCATCCTTCAAGCTTTCCCTTTCTAATTTTGAAGGATCCATTTTAGAAGGATATTTGTCTCTCAAGGTTTTCCAAACCTGTCCCCGAATAGCGTTAAAAGGGGTGTGGTCATAATTATGGCTCTTTGTCAGTCCTGCCACCCCTGCTTCTTCAAAGATCTCTCCAGACACATGTTGACCCGTGACCTTCATCAATAATGCTTTGATGTCTCCAGCAGCCAGTTTTATCCCGCCCGTGTTGTCTTCAAATGCTGCTATCCATCTATCAGCTCCTTCTGTTAGTGCAGGAAGACGGTTTATCAATCCTGTGATGTCCATAAATCCCCATGGCACATACCTTTCTATGTTACCTGGTCCCTTTACCAGTAGTGGACCCATGACACGTCCGTGGCTCCCGTCATCATCTCTTGTTTCATCCTCTGATTGGCATTCTGCTGCAGGTGCTTTCCTGTTTGCCCTACTGCGTGGACAGAGTGTTGTTCTCTTGGGCCTCTTGTATGTACAGGGTCTTTTCCTTGTGGTCTGATTGCGCGTATAGGGTATTTTTCCGCTCCTCAGGTCCATTTCCCCTGTTCCAGTTGCTTCTTCCGATAACTCTATATCCACTGTAAACTGTTGTTCAGTTATTTCGCTTTCCTCTCTGTCATTATAATCATCAAAACAGTCTATGCGACGTGCTTCGTTGAGCTCACGTTCCTTGTCGAGCTCTTCCCGCAGAAATGATTCGTTTAACTCACGTGTTCTGTTCATCTCATTCACTACTTTTCGCTCCACCTCGTCCAGCAATTTCTGTAATCTTTCCGTCTCTTGTGCCGTAGCCCCTGCACATTTCATGTCTGCTGACCCCCAGGCTCTGTAGGGTGACTGTTCCCTTTGTGCCTGGCGCTTGTCTTGTTCTACCCCCACTTGTCCTGCCCTGCGTCTTTCCGCCTTCTTTGTCAGGCTTTTAGCCTCTCTGGCCATCTGCTGTTCCATACGGCTCCATTCTATTAAGATGTCCCGATTGCTCCTGTCTAATTTTTGTTGTGGCCTGTCTCCTGCCTCCTGGATTTGCCTATAGGCTATCTCCTCTGGCAGACTACTCCTTCTAGTGGTCCTATGGTGTATCTCTTGTGGTGTCAGGTATGTTCCTGACTCTCTGTCCCTGGCCCCTCTTGAGGGTGCTCCTCCTATTGAGCTATCTCTTCCGAGTGGCAGCTGCATCTCAGATGCAGCATGACTCATGCCACGCGGTATTGGCTCTGGATCTGGCTCTTTACTGGAGTTTATGCCTGCCCTCAGGTTGCTTGATCTCAACTCCTCACTGGACCCGGAGTCACTAGATTCTGAGTTCAGTGACATGTTGTCTTGCTCTTCTGTTTCTTCATTATACCTTAGTTCCCTTCCTTCCCTGGGGACCTTTCTTTTTCCGCCTAATTGTTTTCCTGATTTCATTGTTACCACTAATGTCCCTGTTACTTTACCATCTACTCCGCCAGTCATTAGTGGGTACTGTCCTGCATGTTCTTTTCCATACGGGGGAGGAGGGGCTGATGCTTCCTGCATTAACATCTGTCTCTGTGTACCCTCCATTTTAAAGTATTGCAGAATATCCTTCTGTTCCGCGTTCTTCAGTCTCTCCTTCTGATGCCTTTTGTCGTTTCTTTTATCCTTATGTCTTAGCTCCTCTTCCACATTGTCACAATTTCTCAGGTCAAACGTTCCCTCTACTGGCCACTTACTACGGCCAGCTGTGATCCTGTTCCATCTGCACATACACTTTTGAATTTTCCTTTTCTGTGATGGATGACGCAGCATGATAAGTTCTGCGGGTGTTAATTCCTCAGATTGTTTACTCAGCTTGACCCCCATGACCTTGCCCTCGGTCTGTTTACTTTATCTTAACCGCACTCCCTTCTTGTGCCAACTATCCTCCAGCTCTAGCCAATTCCGACTTCACTTTGCTCACCGATTTACCTCTGGGTATTTGTATGTATCCCTACACCACCTTCTATGATGATCTGCCCACTCTACTCTCTCTACTCTGAGTCCGGGGTATTTTGGTCGGTTATCATACAAAATGTCCTGTCCCAATATTATCTTTTGCCATTCAACAAATCCCCTATACTCTGGAAATGGGGAATCTTCTCTGTGTGTTGCGTCCACTGATATACAATCAATCCCACTTACACATGTTACAGCTCCCACGTTTTCTGTGTGTGACTCACTGTTTAGCAGTTGGGTGGGATCTACTCCTCCTTCCCACCACTCTCCGTCTCTCCACCTCTCTCTGTGGTGCTCGTTGCTGCCTACACACACAACTTCAGTGTCCCACAGAGCATTTAAATATTGTAAAGCGGGGTGAGGGGGTGTCTTCGTGAGACGATTACTCTTCCTCAGGTGTTGACATAAATCTTCATATTTTAAAACAAATGCCCACTGTAGGGGCAAATACCAGTTCTCAAGTATTAAACGTGGGCCTACGACACAAGCCAAAAGCCTAAGCCACATGGCTTCCATGTGGCCTGAAGATAAGCAGAATCCTTTGTCTTCGGACAGAGTCATAAAACATCACCCACCGTACCTAGAGTCAACCCCTTTTTCACACCTTATCGGTGGGGAGCTATAAAGGTTTGAGTTGCCCTCACTCTCACACACACACACACACGCACGCACGCACGCACGCACGCACCAGCACACACCCACATATAGGGAGCTAGGAAGAAAGCCGCCATCTTGGGACCCCTCCCATTCACATGTGTTTAGCCGCCATTGCTACATAACCTGCTTCTAAGCTAGGTCCCGCCATTTTAGTTTGATCCAGATCGTACTAGTGGGCGTGTTATAACTCTGCCACTTCCTGTGCATCATCCCTTCTCACACGCACACACGCACACACACTCGCACACACACACACACACACACTCCAGTTTGTCTACCTTGTATTCAAATCTGTTGTTGCCTGAACTTCTTGAAATTGTTTATGTTTTCCGGTTTGTTTTATTGATAGTAATGACCTTAGTTATTATTGTGAGTAAATAAATCTTTTCATATCTTAACAAGAAGTGTCTGAAATTGTTTGCTCTGAATGTTGTATGATTATCAGCCTCTACGCACGTCAAGTCTCACCCTTCTAGGCTGATTTCGAGCGCAAAACTAATCTTTAAGTTATTCCCTTTTTATTAATTTATTAATTAATCTGATAATTTTAATTGATGATTAAACTTATGGTGAATCTTTAAGGTTAGGTCAATTATCTGCTATCTTGGTTCCCTGTGCCAACAAACAGGGTGGTGCCCCGAGAACTTTAATTTATTAAAGTTATTAATTAATTATTTTCATTTTTACCTTCTTTTATTTCTTTTTGATAGCAATCTTTGATAAAGCAATATTACCTACACCACCACGGAGACAGGCTCGCAGCCCTAATTTTAAACCTATACGCGGAGTAACTTTTGCTAAATGGATCAATTTCTAGATTATTACTCATACACTTTTCTAAATATTAAACTACTTGCACACCGTATGCAAGATTGCTATCTAAGCTGACCTTCTAAGATCAGAACACAGCGACATTATTCACAATTCCAAACATGGCAACTTATTCAAACTTCATTTCCACTTCTATTTACATTAAAAATAACATTCATGCATAAATGTAGCGTACACTATTTATAGTTCTATCCACTTTTTTCTTTCTCCACTACTCCTTCTTTCCTGTTTTCTACACATATATATACAAGGCCTTTTAAAACAAAATGCTCTGGCTTCCTGCCAGTTACTACCCCTGGCTCTCTGCCAGTTATTTCCCTGGGCTCCCTGCCCGGTACTTCTTCTGGCTTCCTGCCAGTTATTTCCCTGGGCTCTCTGCCCGGTACTCTTCTACATCTGAGTCGCCCCGGAGAGGGCACGGCGACTTCTCTTCTTTCCCTGCTTGTGTCGCCCCAGAGAGGGCACGGCGACAGACGTCTTCCAAGCGGTACTTTTACGTACTTCTCATACCATCCCTGTGGTATAGATTTTTGCCTTAAATAACTTATTCTCTTATCTGAGTCGCCCCTGAGAGGGCACGGCGACGTTCTTCAGATATTCTTGCTTAGGTCGCCCCTGAGAGGGCACGGCGACAGACGTCTTCAAGCGGTACTTTTACTCTTATCTCATACCATCCCTGTGGTATAGATTTTTTGCCTTAAATAACTTCACAACAATAAATGCTCTTCTACTTAAATTCCATTCACACTCATATTCATGCTCCTTCTTACTGATTCTTTTGAGAGTTTCTCTGCATATTTCACGAACGCATAGATCATTCCAGCCCCACAGACCAATGACAAACAAAGCCACATACAGATCAAACAATTAAATATCACTCTTTGACATTTATCCATCATCCCATCGTGTCATAATCATTCATTCTTAATCTTGGATCTGACGACAGTTGTCAACTCTTATTTGTTAGTCAATACTTATCTTATTAATTCTAAATCTAGGTCTTTTTGGGAGAGGTGACAATACCTTGTGACCGTGGGATCAGACAAAGGCCAGGGACGCCACCCAATAAATTTGGAAAAAGAAAAAAGGAATTGTTTCTCACCTTTCTGGTGGATTTTGGGCCCTTGGGTTGGTCCCACCTCCTCTGACGACCCCACTGGTCCCTCGGCCACACCGTCCCTCCTGGCTGTTAGCTCGCCAAATGACGTGGTAATAGTACGTCAATAGTTTACTTCTAATCAGTCTTCAAGGTTCTGGCTAGTCTTCAACTTGACTTCAGCTATAGTCTAAGAGAAGTTGAGGAAACCAGTCTTCAGATCCAAGTAAAATGTTTATTCGCAGCAAGGTACAAATGAAACAAGTGAGAGGAAAACCCCGGGGTTGCTCTGAATTGTGTCTCTTCGTCTTCTCCTTATATACTATTCTGGACCTGGGTTTTCCACGCCCCAGGTCCTTCCCCTTTATCCTAAACTCTTAGGCATTTGCCACTATTATGATTACTCGTTTGATTTTAATCGTGTAAAGCAGTCTTGTAGACCCTAAAAACAGTAATGGCATCGCCTTCCTACCCCTTGGCCTTGATTCGCCTCTCTTGGGACTCTTCCTATTGGTTGGTCTGGGGCTGAATTTGTTAGTAATCTTCCCATTGCAGTGTTATGTGTGCCCACTGTGCTACACAGCCTTGAGCTAGTCTCAGTGTTATGTGTGCCCACTGTGCTACACAACCTTGAGCTATCCGTCAGCACCCATTCATTTTCACACAACAGGTGCAGCGGGCATCTATGAGACATTCAGGCCGGGTATTCCCAACACATGTAGTTACAACTTCACCCTCTCAGTGCTACCCCACCTGTAGGTACATGCACTGTATTCAGAGCAATCATTCTCAACAAGGCCTGTTCAGGAGCCACAGCTTCAACCTTCACCTGCACTGTCCTGGACATTAGACAGAGAATAGCAGCAGCATGTAGATGGAAAATGGCAGTCAGTTTATATTCAAGTAGGTGTGACTGTAAAGTGTTAACTACTTCCTGTCAGTGTCCTGTAGCCGATCTTCCTCCTGACAAAGTAGACGGGGCCGGATGATGAAGTCATGTACCGACGCCGCCTGTTTGAAGGGAGAGGAATGACTTCTCTTCCTTTTGATTTCCTGTGAACTGGAAGCATAGATGTTATAATGCTGCAGGCAGGAGATGAAGGCAGGAGGATGATGAGCTACAGGACACTGACAGGAAGGCTGTTCACTCTTCACACTCACACTTCACTTACACTTAATTTTACTTGTGCAGTCAATCTAGAAAGGTTAAGTGGACCAAAGCAGGGTTTGTATGTTTGGTGGGCGTGACCAGCTGAGAGGACTCGTCTCAGACCGGACCACATAAGCCTAGAGTCTAGACAGAGTCCACTCAGAGAGACCCAAGACCCTAGACCGCTAGTTTTTTACCATGAGCACTTCAGCTGTCTTTATGTTCTACATTGTTCTGATTGTTTGTTAGTTAGCTGCTGTCCTGGTTTGTCACGATGCTTTGATGTTTACATTCAAACCTTCATTCTTTAGCCTTAACAGACCTCTGCATTATGACCTCATTTAGAGGTTGTGACCCCCTTATTAATATCACAATAACATTCACTTACAAAGGCTGTAAATACACGTACAACCAACTCAAACAACAAACAACTTCACTGATTGACTCATCCCAGTGACCTGTACTATAAAGGAAGCTCAGCAGACTTCACCATCGAGCGACATCAGAATCACAACTGCTAATCAATACGTTTGTTTGCTCACAAGACTGGATGATCACATGAGGATATGTATTCCATTCTGGAGGGGCTTCTGTCTTATGGCATTATTGTTTTTAGTGTGATTTTTTTTTTTTTTTTTAATCTGTACAGTGCCTTGGTAACCTTTGTTCTGCTGGTTTCTCAAACACAAATTGTCTTCAGTGTCGTTACTGTAAGGACTTTGTTATTCTGCTTTCTCAGTGCAGAGACCTCAGCTTTCCTCAGAACGACCCCAGGTTTAGACTCTGTCTCTGTCTCTGTCTCTGTCTCTATCTCTGTCTCTGTCTCCAGGTGATCTTCCTGAATGTTCTCCCTGCTCATACGCTGACATGTCCTGATGAAGAGTACAGCACAGGGACTGAATGCTGCCCTAAGTGTTTTCCAGGTAAGATGGATCATTGTTTACATACTTCCTCTCTTCTTATTTACTCCAGACTCCACCTTTTTATCCCCACACTGTCTAACCCTCTCCATACTGACCTCAGGGTCCTTTCCTTTCCCCTGGTGTCTCACCGTCTCCTCAGCCTCCTCACCCTCCTGTCTCCTGCCCCCTAAAGAAGCCTTACTGTCTGCAGATTCACCCCTGATCCCTTTTTCATGAGACTCTGTAAATGAATAGATTTAAGTCTTTAACCTTTAATAAACATTTTCATTCAGGACATTGGGTCCTTCAGGACTTCACAGAGTTCAAACCGTCTATCTGCCCAACCTGCAGGGAGCTGATGTTCTTGGATGTGCCGATGTGCGCAAAATGTAGAACATGTGATGCAGGTAGATTTCTGTCACATGGTTCCCTAGATGGACACACACACACAGTTTGTTCCACAAACAGTGATGAGCTCCACAGATGGACATGGACTCATTGCTGATACCAGGGATACCTGAGATGCTTTGATGGTTCATGTGTGACCTCACTGTGTTGACAGGTTCTGGTTTGAAGGTGAAGAAGTCGTGTACAAACAAGTCAAATACAGTTTGTGAACCTGAGGATGGATTCTACTGCATCGCCCCTAAAGGTCCACACTGTGAGACGGCACAGAGACACAGAGGCTGCAGACCAGGACAACACATCAGACACAAGGGTTAGTGACTGACTGACTGACTGACTGACTGGGTTCATACAGGCTCTAGTGTCTGCACTGGGTTCAGCTGATCTCAGGTGGACTTGGTCAACCATGTGACCCCTGACCTGCAGAGAGTAAGAATGATTGATGTCCTTTGTACAGGAACAGCACAGACAGACACACACTGCTCTGACTGCACTGGAGGAACCTTTTCAAATTGATCATTGACTTCCTGTCAGGAACACACAAGGTAAGTGACTACAAGCAGCCATGATCTCGCACACACACACACACACACACACACACACACACACACACACACACACACACACACACACACACACACACTTTTTCAGCCGCCGAGCGACGCGTAACTTTTAGCGATAGGCCAACTTTTCTTTTTCAATGCCATGCAATCTACCCACATTACTTTGGCGATCGATCGGTCGATCGACGTATTGGGCACCCCTGTTCTCAAACATTTCCTCTGTTCCTCCAGATGTGAACCTTCAGCTGAAAACTCCAGGAACCTCCTCAGCTGATGCTGAATGTGAAGAACAAAGTGCAGACACTGTCGTCTTGGTTTTGGGCTTCATCATACTGGGGCTTGGACTTGTTTTTGACCTGTGCAGGTTTCTCAGACACAAAGGTACGATTAGCATTTAGAAAGTAAAAGCTAAATGCTTCAAGTAAATGTTTCTGCCTCATGTCTTTGTTGCTGACTCCCTGCAGTTCCCAAGCAGAGTCTCCTATGGACTGAGCTCCTGCTGTATAAATATCTATCATTATTTATATGTGTATATATATATTGTAATATATATATACACATACATACATATATATTATATATATATATATATATATATATATATATATATATGTATGTATGTATATGTATATATTGGCTTTGATTAAATCCACAGTTTGTTGCAGATGCTCTACTTTTTCTTCCAGCTGCTTTGCTTAAACTGTTCTAAAACATCACTCAGTTATACAACACAGTGAGCGCTCCTCTGATCTCTGCTTTTGTCTCAACATGAAGAAGACAGCAAAAGGAGGACGAACACAGCAGGAGTATCTGAACAAGTTGAGGCTGAAGTGGAGGGAGCAGAAGGTGCAGCTAGGTCCTCAGACCTCAGTCCTCCAACCCCAGGGTCCATCATCACCAAGTTGGACAGTATTATTAACATAAAGAAGAAGGAGCAGCGGTACGAGCTGCCAGATCTGCCAGTGTGTGTGTGTGTGTGTGTGTGTGTGTGTGTGTGTGTGTGTGTGTGTGTGTGTGTGTGTGTGTGTGTGTGTGTGTGTGTGTGTGTGTGTGTGTGTGTGTGTGTGTGTGTGTGTGTGCGCGCACGCCTGCCTCATATAGGAGAGTTGTTCTAGTACCAATTTGTACAAAGTGGCTGTGACTGACAAAGGTCAAATTAAATAATATTTGCGGAAATAATATATATGTAATGAATACAATGATGCGAATGATTAACTTTCTTCGGGCATCTTCTTTCTTGCAAAAAATGTTCTCGGATCTTCACTGGTTGTGTTTCTTTTCATTCGGACCCTGGCTACTTTTAATTCATGACCCCTGTCATAGACCATTAGATGAGGGTGCCGACTCGGCCGAGTGTGCAACGGCGTACTTGCCGGTGTCGGCAAAAAAATAAAAAAATAATAATTATAATAATTATTTGTTTTGGGAATGCCATGCGATCGACCGGTCGGTCGCGATCGACCGGTCGGTCGCGATCGACCGGTCGGTCGCGATCGACGTATTGGGCACCCTTGGTTTAGATGATGTGAAATAAAACAAAACACCAGTAGGCTGTGGTGTGAAGCCAAAAAGAGGCCTAGAAATGAGTTTTCGTTCCACCACCTCAGAACTACTTGCTCTTTGTGGTTTTCTAATCTTAAATATGTCCTAAACCATGGGTCAAAAGTTCTCCGTGTGAATCCTACCCGGTTTTGAGAAATCAAAGACAGAAAATGAAGTTTTGAGGGAAAAACGTCAAAACTTGGCCATGGAGCACTTTTCACACCCTCATAAAATTCTCATTTTTGGACTTACAAGCATGATTTTTTGGATTTCATCAGCCATTCAAACTTTCAGCAAATGTGCAAAGTATCATATATAATACTATATAGTACTTTTCATTGTTCTGTTGTAAAAATATGTTAAAGTGAAAATGGTACTTTCTGTGATTACAGCATTCGTCACTTAGCACAAGTAATTCTTCAATTCTGTGTGTCCATGCAGGTGTAATGTATATTTAGACAGACCTTAAAATGGCATTTACCAAATATATAATGTATCTATAAACAATAATATAGGCCAAATCTAAAACCAATTTTAATGCTTCAAAGAAAACATTAAGGACATTCTAATGAATTTCAAATACAACCTTTTATTTAACAGAAATGAATTAAGAATCGGCATCACTTTCATCGGTTTCACTGTCTGACAGGTCATCTATGCCATCTGAGGTCTGCAGAGACACTTCATCAAGGGTAGCAACACAGTTCTCACAGTTCACACATTTGCAGGAGAATGAACAAGACACTTTTGCTTTTAGACAAGAGCATTTACCCTGAGAACAACGAGACAAATGTAAAACCAAATCTGGAGCAGCAGCTAGAGTCATCCATTTCACAGACAATACTCCATCCAATAAGGTCCAGCCATGGCTCTCTGGTGAAGGAGCACCGATCTGTGGCTCAAGTGATCTCCGGTGAATAGCTGCTTGATAATTCACTCTAAGCTGTGCTGATACAGGGCATCTCAGGGCATTTCAGTTGTAGAGCCTCGGTCAAGAAGTCGAGCTTTTCAGTAAACACCATCTCCATCAAGGTTTTTCCTTGGAGGTTTGTGAAAATTCAGCTGCAGATAATCTTGCTGCAGTCTTTTTTTCAGTAGATCCGCTCTGTGAAAAGTTAAACAAAAGAATATTCAAAATACTGATATGAATCATATAAAATTAAATTGATTTCTTTTCACAATAATTGCATAGTAAATTACCTGTAACTTTCATGGCCATGGTTTTTTCAGATGAGTTTATTCAACAGAGCAGATAGTTTCGTCATCCTGAAAATTTCCTGCTTTCCAATTATCCGAGCCTGAATAATATTCTCACAAAATGCTGAGTATTCTTTGACGTATTCCAAGATTTTTGGCAACCTGTGTGAAGCAACAAAAAATGCACTATTAATCATTGTATAAAAGTGAATTATTTTATTTCTACTTTACAGATCAATAAGCAACAGCAAAGTTTGTATTGTAAAATTTGAGCTCCACTGTCATCATCACAGGCAGTAACATTTTGAAGCATTTTTCTCAGCACTTGTAATTCGTTTCGAGTCAATAAAACGTCTATAGCAAGTAGGATGGAAGCCAAGTTTGTAACTCTCCAGAAACAGTGACAGATCTGCAGGATTGACGTGGAATCATATTCTTGGATGAAACTTTCATTGTGTTTACAAATGAACTCCGCTAGTACGCGTTCATTTCCGCCGATTTCTATCCATTTACGGGCGCAAACAACCAACTTACTCCAACAAACAGCTGTCAAAGGCTTTGTTGATTCAATTTCAATAGCTGACACGTGTATGGCACACTTGTAATCATCGTTGCTGGCGTGTTTTCTGTCTGACTAGTGATGGGTCATGCGCACAAGCATCGGCTCTGGGAGCCGGCTCTTTGTAGTGAATCAGAAGAGCCGGCTCGCAATCGAGTGAGAGCCGGCTCCCAGTTTTTTTCCACTCGCTGCTTAGGTTTCACTTTCAGTGCTCAGTCCCAGCTCTGGTTACGACAGAGCTTTGTTATTATTGGCCAGCATGGCGACCAGCATGCGGCATTCACGTGAGAATTGATAAAAAATAATAATAATAATAATAATGATAATAACTTAAGGATGTGTAAACAGAGAGGGGGGCGGGGCAGACACACCACTTGACTCTAGAGATGGGCGCTACCGGGTATTTGGTATCGATCCGATACCAAGTAACTACAGGGCCAGTAGAAGTGTGAAGTGTGTGCGTGTGCGTGTGCGTGTGTGTGTGTGTGCGGGCCAGGCTGAGCGTACCTGCAAGTGACAGGGCAACATCAAAAGATGAGGACGAAGGGGGAGCAAGGTGTGTTGCTCCGCAAAGTGTGATGCGCCGCAAAGTGTGTGTGTGTGTGTCGAGGGGAGCGCGCTGAGTGGGCGGGCCAGGCTAAACGTACCTGCATGCTTGAGCCAAGTGACAGGGCAACATCAAAAGATCTGCCCAATATCTGCCCAAAACAGGGCAGATACTCACGGAGAGGCGAAATCGTATCAGCCCATCCAAGCTGAGGCATCTGATCTTCCTGAATGCCAACCTGCCCTGAGGACTAATGCTGTTTGCTGGAGTTTGGTTCTGGTTTTGGTTCTGTTCTGTGGATTTGTTATAAATCTTTCGTTCATTTGTCCAATACAAAAGTTTAATTGAGGACATTATTAATGTTAACTTGAGTTGAGTTTGAGTTCTGTGGATTTGTTTGAAGTTTATTGTTAAATAATAAAATAAATGCACAGAATTAGGCAATTATAAGGTCTCTCATAAAAACACTGAAAGCAAAAGGCTTTTCAACACATAAACATTGATCTTTTTGCAAAGTTAAGGTAAGCTATAGGCTACAAAAGATCCTAAATAAAGAGCCGATCGGGAGTCGAAAGAGCCGGCTCTTCTTTGGGAGCCGAGTCAAAAGAGCCAGCTCTCGGAAAAGAGCCGAACTTCCCATCACTATTTTCTGCTACTACAAGTGCGCTTCGCGACACCCGCCAAAACACCGCCAAAACACCCGCCAAAACATCTCGACCAATCACGTGCGGCTTTAACAAGGTAAAAGAAACTGGGCTCACTCAGAGTTGAAAGTTCTGTGTTGTTTGGATCATACAAGTCACTTTGAGAAAGCCTGGCTGCATTGATTCTCAGTGTGACCATAAAGAAACAACAAAGGTGAGTTTATTAACTACTTCTTTACTACTTCTACTGAGGAAATCCTCAGGATTGAGAGGAAACTGTCAGATGTGTTGTTCATCTTCATCAGCTGTTCATACCGATATGTGCTGCCGAACATAGACAACATCTGAGCAGCTTGGGTACGGAGATGGGGCATTGTGTCTGGGAT
Organism: Genypterus blacodes; assembly: GCF_046128005.1. NCBI lineage: Eukaryota > Metazoa > Chordata > Actinopteri > Ophidiiformes > Ophidiidae > Genypterus > Genypterus blacodes. Next base: position 105,796 of record NW_027466872.1, read on the forward strand.
ATAACGAGGAAACTGTGCAACGCCAACAGTCATACTTTAGCTTGAGCGTGTCACTGCACTGAAGCTCAATCAGCTCCATTTGGAGGTTGGTTGGTGCGCTTTCACACTGTAAAGGGATCACACTAGCAGCATCATTCTGTCTTGTATTAAGTTACATCAAAAATTTAAGCGGTTCTCGGACCGGAGCCCGATCCCATCGTTCACCTTCGCTAACGACATAACGCCCTGCTCTGAGCCGGTAAGTCCCGTGAAAAGTCGCGCTAGTCTTTGGTGAGGCGGCGCTTTTCACAGACGCGTTCCCACCGCGGATGAGACACGCACACACTTGTCATTCACATTCGTTAACATTTTTAAACTCCTCATGAAAATAGTATAGTCGTTGCCCTTTATCGGGGCTGTTTTCGGGGCGGTCAGCGTCAAACCCGGCGTGCGACTGCTAGCCTGCTACCGAATGTCACGTGACGAAACATGCCATCAGCGTCATTTGTTGGAGGGTGTGTGTGTGTGTGTGTGTGTGTGTGTGTGTGTGTGTGTGTGTGCACACCATCAATTATTTCTAATGGAACCTAAAATCATTACTTTGTCATATTTGATACAGTGTGTGTTGGTGCTGCTGTGTGACGTTGACTCACCTGGATGTCTTCTGTTTCTGCAGGTGTCTTCTGATGTGGATCTTCCTCAAACTCTCAGTGAGAAGACGTCTGGAGTTTGAAAGCTGTTTTTTTTTATTTTTTATTTACAGTCATTTAGCTAGATGCTTTTATCCAAAGCGACTTCCAACACACACAATTGAAATTTATCTTGCACCCTCTCAAATCACACACACACACACACACACACACACACAAACACATGCATTACAGAGGGGGTGCAGGTCAGCCATTTACGGCGCCCATAGAGCAGTTGGGGGTTTGGTGCCTTGCTCAGGGGTACCTCGGTAGTGCCCTGTAGGCAAACTGGCAACTCACCAGCTACCACTCCACTTACTTGGTCCATACGGGACTCGAACCGGCTTCCAGTTCCCTAGCTGAATCCCTATGGACTGAGCTACTGCCGCCCCCTAACTTATTCTCATGAAATGTCTTCAAGGACAAAACTGTGGACGTCTGCACTTCTACTGGTAAGAAGAAGAAGAGAAACTAAATGAGCCTCTGGTTCCTGAGAGAGCGGGTCAATCCCACAATGCAACACTCCCTCACTTCAGCTCCTCCTTTGATCAGACAGAAACATCACATCTGACTTTATTCTCATCATTGTTATTCTGCTGTCTCAGTGCAGAGACCTCAGCTTTCCTCAGAACTACCCCAGGTTTAGACTCTGTCTCTGTCTCTGTCTCTGTCTCTGTCTCCAGGTGATCTTCCTGAATGTTCTCCCTGCTCATACGCTGACATGTCCTGATGAAGAGTACAGCACAGGGACTGAATGCTGCCCTAAGTGTTTTCCAGGTAAGATGGATCATTGTTTACATACTTCCTCTCTTCTTATTTACTCCAGACTCCACCTTTTTATCCCCACACTGTCTAACCCTCTCCATACTGACCTCAGGGTCCTTTCCTTTCTCCTGGTGTCTCACCGTCTCCTCACCCTCCTCACCCTCCTGTCTCCTGCCCCGTAAAGAAGCCTTACTGTCTGCAGATTCACCCCTGACCCCTTTTTCATGAGACTCTGTAAATGATCTATCTATCTAGAACTCTTAATACAGGTTTTCAGTTCAGATTTTGTTTTTTCTACAGGAAATTGGGTCCTTCAGGACTGTACAGAGTTCAAACCAACTATCTGCCCGACCTGCAGGGAGCCGAGCTTCTGGGATGTGCCGATGTGCTCAACATGTAGAACATGTGATGAAGGTAGAGTCCTGTCACATTCAATATTTTCTTCAACCATCTTCTCTTGAAAACAAACAAATGTAACAAAGATTTTGCGATGCATTATTCCACAAGTAGCCACCTTTTGACTGATAATCTCTGTTTTACAATCCAACATATTGCAACAAAACGCAGGTCAGTTTGCGCTGCGCTGGTGAGCCGTACGTCAGCTGGCAAAGAGCAGCGTACGGCTCATGGGATAGGAACTGCTGCAACGCGCTCTGCGATGCTTTCACTTTTTTCGGCTGCAGCTCGGTCTCCGGTTACGTGCATGCTTCCACCGCGCAGCTATCTTTCGTCATTATGACGCGTCGGTGCACGGTTATGCACACCGACATATTTACATAGTCTGGTAGTCGGTTTACGTCGACGTGTCACCTCACCCCCAAACCCAGCTCAGGTCACACTGTCAAACTACAGCTCACCCAGTGGACACATCCTGACATAACCAAGATGGGATCTGGAGGTCCAGACATAAGCTGGCCTGGTAACCCAGGGATACCTGAGATGCTTTGATGGTTCATGTGTGACCTCACTGTGTTGACAGGTTCTGGTTTGAAGGTGAAGAAGTCATGTACAAACAAGTCAAATACAGTTTGTGAACCTGAGGATGGATTCTACTGCATCGCCCCTAAAGGTCCACACTGTGAGACGGCACAGAGACACAGAGGCTGCAGACCAGGACAACACATCAGACACAAGGGTTAGTGACTGACTTTAATGAGCTGGTGTGACTGTGAGTGTTGCTGTAGAACTCCATGAGAACTCTAAAAGAGTTATGACTTTCATATTCATTGAGATGAGCAATAGAAACAAACCTGTGCAGCTGAGTTAGTTGGGGTTTTCTCAGTATTACTCAGTCGTGTCAGTTTCCAAATTGTTCCACAAGCCAGAACTCTGATGTTTGAGCCTGTAGGTCCACTGAAAATCCGTGAAAAGGGCCGATGATATGAAATATGCTCTTTTGCAACGAGCTGAAGCAGACAGACTGAGCAAACTAACAGGTTCTTGTTCTAAATGATTGTAAGAATGATTGATGTCCTTTGTACAGGAACAGCACAGACAGACACAAACTGCTCTGACTGCACTGGAGGAACCTTTTCAGATGGATCATTGACTTCCTGTCAGGAACACACAAGGTAAGTGACTGCACGCACGCACGCACGCACGCACGCACAGTATAACAGTTCTCATACATTTCCTCTGTTCCTCCAGATGTGAATCAAAGAACCTTCAGGAGAAAACTCCAGGAAATTCCTCAGCTGATGCTGAATGTGAAGAACAAAGCAGTACAAACACAGCACTCACTGTCAGCTTGGTTTTGGTCTCTGTTGTTGGGGCCATACTGGGGCTTGGAATTTATTTTATAGTTAAAAAGTTTCACAAACCAAAAGGTACGATTAGCATTAGAAAGCTAAATGTTTCATGTAAATGTTTCTTCCTCATGTCTTTGTTGCTGACTCGTGTGTTTATGCACAGGAGCAGTAGAAGAAGAAGAGGCTGGAAAGAGAGAGAGTACTGTGGTATGTTTATATAACCTTGAGTCTGATCTGTAGAACAGTATCTTTGTAATGATGACTCATGTTGATTCATGGAAGTCACTGATGGATCATTCTGTTTTATGCTCCAGGTCCTGATGGATGATCCTGAGGAAACATCTCCAGGTGAGACAGCATTGATCCCTTTACAGTGTGAATGTGCATCCACTTCACACAAACAGGGACTTTGACTCTGTGTTGGATTACCACACGTAATTTGAAATTCTTCTTACATATCTCACACACACACACACACACACACACACACACACACACACACACACACACACACACCCTTTTCCACACTTGGTCCATACGGGGACTCGAATCCGTGACCCCTCCAGTTCCCAAGCAGAGTCCCCTATGGACTGAGCTCCTGCTGTATAGATCTATCATTATTTATATATGTATATATATTTTGTAATATATTTACACTTACATACACACACACACATATATATATATTGGCTTTGATTAAATCCACAGTTTGTTGCAGACGCTCTACTTTCTCTTCCAGCTAAAACATGACTTAGTTAAATCAGCACAGTGAGCGCTTCTCTGATCTCTGCTTTTGTCTCAACATGAAAACGGAGGAGGAAGAACGCAGCAGGAGAATTTGTAGGCTGTAGGCTGAGGTGGAGGGAGCAGAAGGTGCAGCTTGGTCCTCAGAGATAGACCGACCCCAGGGTCCATCATCACCAAGCTGCACAGTATTATACACATAAAGAAGAAGACGCAGCGGTACGAGCTGCCAGATCTGCTGAAGAAACGGCAGATGAAGAGCAGCAGCATCAGTTCCATCTGCTTCAGCTGGAGGTACAGGCCTGCACCTCTGACCCACCTCTGAATGTGGTCTTGATTCAGCAACCCAGATACCCAGCGGGCAGGAACCAAATGAGCCACGGACCCACCGGGACAGTGGGTCTGTAAAAATGAGTAGAGAATAAATGTTCCTTTTGATTTCCTGTGAACTGGAAGCACAGATGTTATAATGCTGCTGATGTCCAACTGTAGATTGGGCCTTCAGACACATTCAAGCTAGAAGTGCCTATGGTCCTGGGGGATACTGATGATGCTGCAATATTCCTCCTGCCTATATGCCAGAAACCTACAGACGTCTTTCTCAGCCTTGAGGTAGAACCAGATGAGAGCCCAGAAGAACTTATATGTACTTCTTTACTTTAATATTCTGTTCTATTCTACTACAACAGGGGTCGGTAAACCGCGGCTCTTCAGCCCCTCTTCATCAGCTCTCTGTAGATTTGGAAAAAAAACCCGTCTCAGACAGGGGGGGGGGCTCTGAGACACTGTACTGTTCCCACTTTATATTTATATACTTTATATTTCTAATTCTATATTCCTTATTTAATACATTATGTAAAATTTTAAGATTTATAAAAGAAAGATAGATTTAAGATACTTTATTTGTCAGGTCACATGCAATTTACAATGTTTTATTAAATGCAACTTGCACTTTGTCTTGCACGCCCTCTTACACATCACACACACACACACACACACACACACACACACAAGAGCTTTTCAGAGGGGGTGCAGCAGGGCAGCCATTCAATCTCTTCTTTATTGTGTAGTCTTTGTATTGTTTGACCTGTACCACCTCAATGCAAATAAAGTATTGTACTGTTTGTCATCTTCAGTGTGTGCGCGCGTGCGTGCGTGCGTGCGTGCGGTGCAGAGCAGACTGGGTCACCGGTCTGTCAAAGGTCAAACTAGATTTCTGTGTCCGGATGGGTTAGTTTGTATCTTAGGTCTTTGTTTACTGCAGATATCTGCTGTTCCACGGTTTGTCCAGCTGGTGGCGGTAACGCGCCACTGATTTTCCAGAAAGCAGAAGAAGAAGAAGAATCGGAAGAAGAAGTCGTTTTAAACAACTAAATGGAAAGTCCCCGGAAATGAACCTTAACTCCGAGTAGTTCTGATGGCAGAGTCTGCTTTTAAGGTAATACTGTGTTTTTGGTCCAACATGTCGGAGTGAGGCGAACACCGCGAGAAAGAGGAGCAGGGGGAGAAGGAGGAGAACGAGGAGGAGGAGGGAGAGGAAAGAAGAGTAGGAGGAGGCAGCGCCATGTTGAGAGCATTAGCCGTTTATTGTGTGAGCTCGTGACATTAGTTTCGTTTATATTTCAAAGAGGAATAAACTATTCAATCTGAAACGTAGTGATGTGTCTTTTCGGCTTCGAAGCGAGTGTCGAGTAATCCAGGAACATTTTGAAGAAGTGCTTATTGAGGCTCTCAGTTTGTGGACTTTGGACTTTATCGCGCGTTTGTAGGCGAGGACCCACAATGTCACTGTGGACGCATCGGTGGCGGCCCAAACATACCTGAGTGAACCAAACATTGTAAAATTGGAGAACCCCCTAGAGCAGGGGTGGCGACTGGCAAACCTGCGGCTTTTGCGGGCTGACGTGCGGCTCGGCTCGAGGGCTCACTGATATTTCTCTGGGTGCACAGAAGTCTCAGTTCACTTCTCCTCTAACCTCCCGCTTCTTCTCCTTTAATGTGGTTCATTTTCATTATTTGTACACATTAAGTCACCAACGTTTAGATGAGGTGGAATAAACTTCACTTCTGTTTTTTGTTGTAATAAACAGGTGAGCCCCGCCCACAGCACTTCCTCCTCTGTTAGTGCAGAGTTTTGCGTCATGTAACAGTTTAAAATTACATGGAGTCAAGTTAAATGACGCATCTTTGGATTAAAGAGTCGAATTGATATAAAAACCCCGCGACCGCAGAAGCTGGAGGCGCTGCTCTACACTCTGGAAGGTATCGATCATCCTATCTATACACATCTGTCTGTGATCAGTGTTAAAGGCGTCTGCTAAATGACCGTAATGTAATGTCTGTCTCTCTGTCTGGAGCGTCCCCGTGTATGTGTGCTGCTCTGTGATGTGTGTGTGTGTGTGTGTGTGTGCTGCTCTGATGTCTTCTGTTTCTGCAGGTGTCTTCTGATGTGGATCTTCATGTTTTGCCTCAAACTCTCAACAAGATGACATGTTAACTCCTTGAAATGTCAAGAAGAAAACTGTGGGCGGCTGCACACCTACTTGTAAGAAGAGGAGAAACTTAACCAGTGTGAAGGGGGAACTCAAACTAAACAGGAAGTTGTGGTCAAGATCTCCTGACTCGCTCCTCCTGGCTCCTCAGGCGCTTTTAGAAGAAGAAGAGACTTTATTTGGTCAAATCACATGTGAACGCCTCATCTGAAATTTATCACACACACACACACACACACACACACACAGACACACACGTATGACCGAGGGGTCAGTGCAGGGCAGCTGTGAGCCCCCTGGAGCCCCCCCGCCCCTTCCCCAGAGGAATAGAGACCACTGAGTGAAAACGCTCTGTATTTAGTTCCTGCAACAACAAAAATAAAGGAAGTTGTGTATCAGAGCAGTGAGGTTCAGTTTTTACAGGAAATAGAAGTGAAAGGTCCACATCTCCTTTGACTCTGACATGAGCTGAATCCTGTTAGGGTTCATGTCTGGAGCTTCATCCCATGTTAGCCTCAGTCACAGTCTGCTGGTGCTCAGTTTAGAGGCTCAGTACTGCAGAACGCGAGGAAGACCACAGTGTGACCTTATACAAAGATGAAGATGAACTCAGAGACCTTGGCTTTCTTCAGAACGACCCCAGGTTTAGACTCTGTCTCTGTCTCTGTCTCCAGGTGATCTTCCTGAGTGTTCTCCCTGCTCGTACGCTGACCTGTCGGGATGAAGAGTACAGCACAGGGACTGAATGCTGCCCTAAGTGTCACACAGGTAACAGGATTTAAATACCTCATCTCATTCAACCCTCCGTACAGACAAACCTGTCACTTCCTGTCTATGACTTCAGCTCAATCTTCAGACTGTCTGGGCCAAGACGAGAAAAGTCTTTTGTCCTTTGTCGTTCTTCATTTTGCTGCGATTGGTTGTCAGAGTTGAGTGGCATCTCATGAGTAAACCATGAAGGGGGAGACTTTGTGTTGTGCTGTTGTTTTCTCTGATTTTGCTCCAAATCTCCTTTTCTTAAAGAGTTCCCATTCAGATGTAGTTTTTCATTTCCAAAGGTAACAGAGTCATTAAGCACTGCACAGAGTACAAGAGCACGTCGTGTCAGGCCTGCAGGGAGGGGAGCTACATGGACGTGCCTAATGGACGCCAAGAGTGCACTCAATGTACAACCTGTGATAAAGGTAGGTTTCATGTTGGACATGGACTCGCCATAACTAGAGGTCCAGATGGCCTGGTAACCCAGGGATACCTGAGATGCTTTGATGGTTCATGTGTGACCTCACTGTGTTGACAGGTTCTGGTTTGAAGGTGAAGAAGTCGTGTACAAACAAGTCAAATACAGTTTGTGAACCTGAGGATGGATTCTACTGCATCGCCCCTAAAGGTCCACACTGTGAGACGGCACAGAGACACAGAGGCTGCAGACCAGGACAACACATCAGACACAAGGGTTAGTGACTGACTTTAATGAGCTGGTGTGACTGTGAGTGTTGCTGTAGAACTCCATGAGAACTCTAAAAGAGTTATGACTTTCATATTCATTGAGATGAGCAATAGAAACAAACCTGTGCAGCTGAGTTAGTTGGGGTTTTCTCAGTATTACTCAGTCGTGTCAGTTTCCAAATTGTTCTACAAGCCAGAACTCTGATGTTTGAGCCTGTAGGTCCACTGAAAATCCACGAAAAGGGCCGATGATATGAAATATGCACTTTTGCAACGAGCTGAAGCAGACAGACTGAGCAAACTAACAGGTTCTTGTTCTAAATGATTGTCAGAATGATTGATGTCCTTTGTACAGGAACAGCACAGACAGACACAAACTGCTCTGACTGCACTGGAGGAACCTTTTCAGATGGATCATTGACTTCCTGTCAGGAACACACAAAGTAAGAAACTACAAGCAGACGCATGCACGCACGCACGCACGCACGCACGCACGCACGCACGCACGCACGCACACACCCACACACACACACACACACACACACGCACACACACGCACACACAGTATAACAGTTCTCATACATTTCCTCTGTTCCTCCAGATGTGAATCAAAGAACCTTCAGGAGAAAACTCCAGGAACCTCCTCAGCTGATGCTGAATGTGAAGAACCAAGCAGTACAAACACAGCACCCACTGTCAGCTTGGGTTTGGTCTCTGTTGTTGTTGTTGTTGTGGCCATAATACTGGGGCTTGGAATTTTTTTTTAAAAAGTTCCACAAACCAAAAGGTACGATTAGCATTAGAAAGCTAAATGTTTCATGTAAATGTTTCTTCCTCATGTTTTTGTTGCTGACTCGTGTGTTTATGCACAGGAGCAGTAGAAGAAGAAGAGGCTGGAGAGACAGAGTGTACTGTGGTATGTTTATATAACCTTGAGTCTGATCTGTAGAACAGTATCTTTGTAATGATGACTCATGTTGATTCATGGAAGTCACTGATGGATCATTCTGTTTTATTCTCCAGGTCCTGATGGATGATCCTGAGGAAACATCTCCAGGTGAGACAGCATTGATCCCTTTACAGTGTGAATGTGCATCCACTTCACACAAACAGGGACTTTGACTCTGTGTTGGATTACCACACGTAATTTGAAATTCTTCTTACATATCACACACACACACACACACACCCACCCACCCCCTTTTCCACACTTGGTCCATACGGGGACTCGAATCCGTGACCCCTCCAGTTCCCAAGCAGAGTCCCCTATGGACTGAGCTCCTGCTGTATAGATCTATCATTATTTATATATGTATATATATTTTGTAATATATTTACACTTACATACACACACACACACACACACATATATGTATTGGCTTTGATTAAATCCACAGTTTGTTGCAGACGCTCTACTTTCTCTTCCAGCTAAAACATGACTTAGTTAAATCAGCACAGTGAGCGCTTCTCTGATCTCTGCTTTTGTCTCAACATGAAAAAGGAGGAGGAAGAACGCAGCAGGAGTATTTGTAGGCTGTAGGCTGAGGTGGAGGGAGCAGAAGGTGCAGCTTGGTCCTCAGAGATAGACCGACCCCAGGGTCCATCATCACCAAGCTGCACAGTATTATTCACATAAAGAAGAAGACGCAGCGGTACGAGCTGCCAGATCTGCTGAAGAAACGGCAGATGAAGAGCAGCAGCATCAGTTCCATCTGCTTCAGCTGGAGGTACAGGCCTGCACCTCTGACCCACCTCTGAATGTGGTCTACATTTCAGCAACCCAGATACCCAGCGGGCAGGAACCAAATGAGCCACGGACCCACCGGTACAGTGGGTCTGTAAAAATGAGTGGAAAACAAATGTTCCTTTTGATTTCCTGTGAACTGGAAGCACAGATGTTATAATGCTGCTGATGTCCAACTGTAGATTGGGCCTTCAGACACATTCAAGCTAGAAGTGCCTATGGTCCTGGGGGATACTGATGATGCTGAGACTGAACTGTCTCAGCAGAATATTTGCACTGTTGATGCTCAGGACAATACTATGTTTACTCTGCTGAGACTCTGAGACACTGTACTGTTCCCACTTTATATTTATATACTTCTATATTTGTAATTCTATATTCCTTATTTAATACATTATGTAAAGATAATTTTAAGATTCATAAAAGAAAGATAGATTAAGATTTAAGATACTTTATTTGTCAGGTCACATGCAATTTACAATGTTTATCAAATGCAACTTGCACTTTGTCTTTGACTTTTACTGCAGATATCTGCTGTTCCACGGTTTGTCCAGCTGGTGGCGGTAACGCGCCACTGATTTTCCAGAAAGCAGAAGAAGAAGAATCGGAAGAAGAAGTCGTTTTAAACAACTAAATGGAAAGTTCCCGGAAATGAACCTTAACTCCGAGTAGTTCTGATGGCAGAGTCTGCTTTTAAGGTAATACTGTGTTATTGGTCCAACATGTCGGAGTGAAGCGAACACCGCGAGAAAGAGGAGCAGGGGGAGAAGGAGGAGGAGGAGGGAGAGGAGGGAGAGGAAAAAGAAGAGTAGGAGGAGGCAGCGCCATGTTGAGAGCATTTAACCGGTTTATAACCGAATTGATATAAAAACCCCGCGACTGCAGAAGCTGGAGGCGCTGCTCTACACTCTGGAAGGTATCGATCATCCTATCTATACACATCTGTCTGTGATCAGTGTTAAAGGCGTCTGCTAAATGACCGTAATGTAATGTCTGTCTCTCAGTCTGGAGCGTCCCCGTGTATGTGTGCTGCTCTGTGATGTGTGTGTGTGTGTGTGTGTGTGCTGCTCTGTGATGTGTGTGTGTGTGCTGCTCTGATGTCTTCTGTTTCTGCAGGTGTCTTCTGATGTGGATCTTCATGTTTTGCCTCAAACTCTCAACAAGATGACATGTTAACTCCTAGAAATGTCTTCAAGGAGAAAACTGTGGGCGGCTGCACACCTACTGGTAAGAAGAAGAAGAAGAAGAGGGGAAACTTAACCAGTGTGAAGGGGGAGCTCAAACTCAACAGGAAGTTGTGGTCAAGATCTCCTGACTCGCTCCTCCTGGCTCCTCAGGCGCTTTTAGAAGAAGAAGAGACTTCATTTGGTCAAATTTATCTCTCTCTCACACACACACACACACAAACACACACACACACACACACACACACACACACACACACACACACACACACGTATGACCGAGGGGTGAGCCCCCCCGCCCCTTCCCCAGAGGAATAGAGACCACTGAGTGAAAACGCTCTGTATTTAGTTCCTGCAACAACAAAAATAAAGGAAGTTGTGTATCAGAGCAGTGAGGTTCAGTTTTTACAGGAAATAGAAGTGAAAGGTCCACATCTCCTTTGACTCTGACATGAGCTGAATCCTGTTAGGGTTCATGTCTGGAGCTTCATCCCATGTTAGCCTCAGTCACAGTCTGCTGGTGCTCAGTTTAGAGGCTCAGCACTGCAGAACGTGAGGAAGACCACAGTGTGACCTTATACAAAGATGAAGATCAACTCAGAGACTTTGGCTTTCCTCTGAACGACCCCAGGTTTAGACTCTGTCTCTGTCTCTGTCTCCAGGTGATCTTACTGAGTGTTCTCCCGGCTCGCACGCTGACATGTCGGGATGAAGAGTACAGCACAGGGACTGAATGCTGCCCTCAGTGTCCCCAAGGTAAGATGGATCATTGTTTATCATTGTTAACATATTCTGTCTCAATGTATTTACTCCAGGATGGAGAGCAGCCACTCTGATCTCTTAAAGGTATAATCTGTGATTCTGTCACCCCAGCCTCTCCTCACCCTCCTGTCTCCCCCCTAAAGTAGCCTGTCTGTCTGCAGATTCACCCCTAACCCCTTTTTCATGAGACTCTGTAGATGAAGAGATCTAAACCTTTAACTCTTCATAAAGATTTTCATTTCAGATGTAGTTTTTCTTTTCCAAAGGTCAGAGAGTCATTAGGCACTGCACAGAGTACAAGAGCACGTTGTGTCAGGCCTGCAGGGAGGGGAGCTACATGGACGTGCCTAATGGACAGGAAGACTGCATTCAATGTACAACCTGTGATGAAGGTAGGTTTCATGTTGGACATGAAAACTAGAGGTCCAGACATAAGCTGGCCTGGTAACCCAGGGATACCTGAGATGCTTTGATGGTTCATGTGTGACCTCACTGTGTTGACAGGTTCTGGTTTGAAGGTGAAGAAGTCATGTACAACCAAGTCAAATACAGTTTGTGAACCTGAGGATGGATTCTACTGCATCGCCCCTAAAGGTCCACACTGTGAGACGGCACAGAGACACAGAGGCTGCAGACCAGGACAACACATCAGACACAAGGGTTAGTGACTGACTTTAATGAGCTGGTGTGACTGTGAGTGTTGCTGTAGAACTCCATGAGAACTCTAAAAGAGTTATTACTTTCATATTCATTGAGATGAGCAATAGAAACAAACCTGTGCAGCTGAGTTAGTTGGGGTTTTCTCAGTATTACTCAGTCGTGTCAGTTTCCAAATTGTTCTACAAGCCAGAACTCTGATGTTTGAGCCTGTAGGTCCACTGAAAATCCATGAAAAGGGCCGATGATATGAAATATGCACTTTTGCAACGAGCTGTTTGTAAGAATGATTGATGTCCTTTGTACAGGAACAGCACAGACAGACACAAACTGCTCTGACTGCACTGGAGGAACCTTTTCAGATGGATCATTAACTTCCTGTCAGGAACACACAAAGTAAGTAACTACAAGCAGACACACACACACACACACACACACACACACACACACACACACACGCAGTATAAAAGTTCTCAAACATTTCCTCTGTTCCTCCAGATGTGAATCAAAGAACCTTCAGGAGAAAACTCCAGGAACCTCCTCAGCTGATGCTGAATGTAAAGAACAAAGCAGTACAAACACAGCATCCACTGTCAGCTTGGTTTTGGTCCCTGTTGTTTTTTGGTCCATAATGCTGTTGCTTGGAATTTATTTTGTAGTTGAAAAGTCTCACAAACAAAAAGGTACGATTAGCATTAGAAAGCTAAATGTTTCATGTAAATGTTTCTGCCTCATGTCTTTGTTGCTGACTCGTGTGTTTATACACAGGAGCAGTAGAAGAAGAAGAGGCTGGAGAGACAGAGAGTACTGAGGTATGTTTATATAACCTTGAGTCTGATCTGTAGAACAGTATCTTTGTAATGATGACTCATGTTGATTCATGGAGGTCACTGATGGATCATTCTGTTTTATGCTCCAGGTTGAGATGCTCCCCCTGAGCGTGTGTGTGTGTGTGTGTGTGTGTGTGTGTGTGTGTGTGTGTGTGTGTGTGTGTGTGTGTGTGTGTGTGTGTGTGTGTGTGTGTGTGTGAAAAACAAAACACCTGAGGAACTTAAATCAGATGTAGTTGTAATAAATCCAGGTTTATCTCTCACTTACACCATCATTTAACCAGGGAATTGTTTCAACACGTTGATTCCTACTGGCTCTGTCTGTGAGGGAGCAGCTTCATAAGCATCACACCGGGAGAGCAGGTGGGAGTTTTATTCTCCCAGAATGTTTAAAGACACATGGGTCACAAAGGTCACAGACAGATAACTGTATGTAGAGTCAACAGAGCAGCTCCAGAGCCTAAACATAGAGCAATCTAACATCACTCAGCTCCTCTGATCTCTGGTTTTGTCTCAACATGAAGAAGACGGCAAAAGGAGGAAGAGCTCGGTCCTCGACCCCAGGGTCCATCATCACCAAGCTGGACAGTATTCTTCACATAGAGAAGAAGAAGGAGCAGCAGCAGGGACGAGCTGCAGCATCAGCTCAAGACAAACAAACAAACTGACAATATCAGTGGCCTCCCATAAGCAGATCATCTGAGGCCTGTTCAGGAGCCACAGCTTCAACCTTCACCTGCACTGTCCTGGACATTAGACAGAGAATAGGCAGGCAGTGGCTCAGTGGTAGAGCTTCCGCTTGGAAACCGGAGGGTTGCTGGTTCGAGTCCCTGCCGTGGTGCCCCTGAGCAAGGCACCGAACCCTCAATTGCTCCCCTCTCTGTAACTTACTGGGTGGTAATGTAATGTAAGTCGCTTTGGATAAAAGCGTCTGCTAAATGCTCGTAATGCAATGCAATGCAATAGCAGCAGCATGTAAATGGAAAATGGCAGTCAGTTTATATTCAAGTAGGTGTGACTGTAAAGTGTTAACTACTTCCTGTCAATGTCCTGTAGCCGATCTTCCTCCTGACAAAAAAGGCGGGGCCATATGATGAAGTCATGTACCGCCTGTTTGAAGGGAGAGGAATGACTTCTCTTCCTTTTGATTTCCTTTGAACTGGAAGCATAGATGTTATAATGCTGCAGGCAGGAGATGAAGGCAGGAGGATGATGAGCTACAGGACACTGACAGGAAGGCTGTTCACTCTTCACACAATTTATGTTTATTTTATCATTATATTTATGTAATATTTATTTTATCTTTTTATCTTTTTAACTTTTTAACTTTTACTTGTGCAGTCAATCTAGAAAGGTTAAGTGGACCAAGACAGGGTTTGTATGTTTGGTGGGCGTGACCAGCTGAGAGGACTCGTCTCAGTCCGGACCACATAAGCCTAGAGTCTAGACAGAGTCCACTCAGAGAGACCCAAGACCCTAGACCGCTAGTTGTGTACCATGAGCACTTCAGCTGTCTTTATGTTCTACATTGTTCTGATTGTTTGTTAGTTAGCTGCTGTCCTGGTTGTTCATGCTTCATGCTTTGATGTTTACATTCAAACATTCATTCTTTAGCCTTAACAGACCTCTGCATTATGACCCCATTTAGAGGTCGTGACCCCCTTATTAATATCACAATAAGATTCACTTACAAAGGCTGTAAATACACGTACAACCAACTCAAACAACAAACAACTTCACTGATTGACTCATCCCAGTGACCTGTACTATAAAGGAAGCTCAGCAGACTTCACCATCGAGCTTCATCAGAATCACAACTGCTAATCAATACGTTTGTTTGTGCATGATTGGATGATCACATGAGGATACGTATTCCATTCTGGAGGGGCTTCTGTCTTATGGCATTATTGTTTGTAGTGTGATTTTTTTTTTTTTTTTTTTTAAATCTGTACAGTGCCTTGGTAACCTTTGTTCTGCTGGTTTCTCAAACACAAATTGTCTTCAGTGTCATTATACTTGTTATTGCACTGAATTCAATTCAATTTCAGTATGTTTAGTATGACCTATGTTTTACTGTGCACATGACAGATAAACTGAACTTGTATCTCATTGACTTAATAGCACCTGTTAGCATTTTCTCATCATTGTTTTAGTTGCAATCCCTGCAGCAAAGCAAGTTAAAAGTGTCCATAAATGTCTGCCTTCCATCATGAATCTGTAGCTGTAGCTGGTTGTTGCCTCCTCCACAACTTCCCAATGTATACTGTGGCTTCCAAGGAGAGTAAACAAGTAAAGGCAACTGGTCTACAAGAGGCGGGGTGCGCTTCGAAATTTGCGCTGCGATTGAACGCAACACTTTTGTTGAGGGGCGGTTCGCGCTTCGAAATTTGCGATCTGCCGGTCTGTTGGACAGTTTTCGGATCATCGGCTCGCGGACCAATCAGGTGAAGTTGGATTATTTCCCACGGCACACTAGTGTGTATGTTTCAACACCGGTTGAAAAACACTGCTCTATGGACTGAGCTTCTGCCACCCCTAGACTTCAGCTTTAAGACACTAGACTTTAGTACTTCATGATTCAATCACTGCTTTATTGTGGGTTCTTTGCATTATTTGACCTGTACCAGCTCAATGCAAACAAACTACTGTACCGTCTGTCATCTTTACAGGGTCACCGCTCTGTCAAAGGACAAACTAGATTTCCCCGCTTCGCCTTTTGTTTTATTCTTGTTTCGTTTCGGTTTGGGCGCTACGGAAGACAAACACATGTTGATGGTGTGTTTACGGACACACTGCTCAGTTAATCCCTGCAGGAGAACAAGGCATGGCTAGTGGGCAGGTTCGGCACCAACGAGCCTCTGAGTCCACTGCAGACAAACTTCTGATCTCTAAAAGGGCGCCGCGGAAGAAAAAGTTTGGGGACCACTGGGTTAGTTTGTATTTGTTATCGTGTACTGCAGATATCTGCGGTTCCATGGTTTGTCCAGCTGGTGGCGGTAATGCGCCACTGATTTACCAGTTGAAGTCCACCGAAAGATGAAGAAGGAAACAAGCTCATTGGAAAGTTTCCGCTGAGTTTGTTTACTACTTCAACTTTCGCTTCCTGGTGATGGGAATTCTTTCGGTTCTTTTGGCCGGCTCCTGTCGTTCACTTCAAAGAGCCAGCTCTTAGAGCCGGATCGTTCTCGGCCGACCCATCACTGGTGGAAACTCCCCGAAAATGGAACTTTAACTCCGAGAAGTTCTCGTGGCGGAGTCTGCTTTTTAAGGTAAGATCGTGTTGTTGGTCCAACATGTCGGAGTGAGGCGAACACAGCGAGGAAGAGGAGAAGGGGGGAGAGGAAGAGCGGGAGGAGGCAGCGGCATGTTGAGACAGTTGACCGTTTATTATATATACCGTGTGTGTGATTAGCTTCGTTTCTTACTTCATAGAAGAAGAAACTTTATTGGGTCAAATCATACATGCGAACACGGCATCAGGGGTCAGCCGCCCAACTTTTTTTTGACGCTTTTTTAGCCGCTCTCTCTCTGCGCCATTGCTGATATGACAGAAACTAAACGTTATCTCCTCTAACCTCCCGCTTCTTCTCCTTTAATGTGGTTCACATTCAGTATTTGTACACATTAAGTCACCAACGTTTAAATGATGTAAAATGAAACAAAACACCAGGACTTCACTTTCATTACATTACATTACGTTCATTCAGCAGACGCTTTTATCTAAAGTGACTTACATTACATTACCACCCATTACAGAGGGGGAGCAATTGAGGGTTCGGTGCCTTGCTCAGGGGCACCTCGGCAGGGACTCAAACCGGCGACTCTCCGGTTCCCAAGCGGAAGCTCTACCCACTGAGCTACTGCCTCCCTTCATGGTTTCGTGGTGTAATGAACACGTGAGCCACGCCTACAGCACTTCCTCCTCTGTTAGTGCAGAGTTTAATGTAACAGTTTAGATCTACGCGGAGTCAAGTTAAAGGATGCATCTTTGGATTAAAGAGTCGATTTGATATAAAAACCCCGCGACCGCAGAAGCTGGAGGCGCTGCTCTACACTCTGGAAGGTATCGATCTCTGCTCCATCCTATCGATACATATCTGTCTATGATCGGTGTCAAATGATCCTGTAAGAACACACGCACACGGGCAGCAAGAAAGTCCGGTTTCTCACACACACTCTGGTCTCACTCTCTGGTCTCACACACTCTGCTCTCACACACACTCTGCTGACTGAGTGGTGAAGCTGTGACATTGTGCTCTGGTCTGATATGTTTACACTCACATGACTGTGTAGCTCCTGTTTCTGCTGGGACGCGTCTGTCTGTCACTCTGGAGCGTCCCTGCTGCAGGTAGAGCGTCCCTGCTGCAGGTAGAGCGTCCCTGCAGCAGGTAGAGCAGATGTCCAGATGCTTTAAACGTTCATGAGATGTTGTTCTTTCTGTTTTCTGTACTTTCTACAGTGAACGTTGTGATCTTCAGCAGCAGGTTTGCACTTCCTGTGTGTGTGTTCTGTAGCTTACAGAGCTGTACTGATGGTGAGTATCTGTGTGTGTTATTATGACATCAGCCGTGTGTGTGTGTGTGTGTGTGTGTGTGTGTGTGTGTGTGTGTGTGTGTGTGTGTGTGTGTGTGTGTGTGTGTGCTGCTCTGATGTCTTCTGTTTCTGCAGGTGTCTTCTGATGTGGATCTTCATGTTTTGCCTCAAACTCTCAATAAGAAGACGTCTGGAGTTTTAAAGCTGTTAACATGTTCTCATGAAATGTCTTCAAGGAGAGAACTGTGGAGGTCTGCACACCTGCTGGTAAGAAGAAGAAAAAGAGAAACTAAATGAGCCTCTGGTTCCTGAGAGAGCGGGTCAATCCCACAATGCAACACTCCCTCACTTCAGCTCCTCCTTTGATCAGACAGAAACGACCCCAGGTTTAGACTCTGTCTCTGTCTCTGTCTCCAGGTGATCTTCCTGAATGTTCTCCCTGCTCATACGCTGACATGTCCTGATGAAGAGTACAGCAGAGGGACTGAATGCTGCCCTAAGTGTTTTCCAGGTAAGATGGATCATTGTTTACATACTTCCTCTCTTCTTATTTACTCCAGGCTCCACCTTTTTATCCCCACACTGTCTAACCCTCTCCATACTGACCTCAGGGTCCTTTCCTTTCCCCTGGTGTCTCACCGTCTCCTCACCCTCCTCACCCTCCTGTCTCCTGCCCCCTAAAGAAGCCTTACTGTCTGTCTCCTTACTCTGATTCACCCCTGACCCCTTTTTCATGAGACTCTGTAAATGAATAGATTTAAATCTTTAACCTTTAATAAACATTTTCATTCAGGACATTGGGTCCTTCAGGACTGCACGGAGTTCAAACCGTCTATCTGCCCGACCTGCAGGGAGCTGATGTTCTTGGATGTGCCGATGTGCGCAAAATGTAGAACATGTGATGAAGGTAGATTTCTGTCACATGGTTCCCTAGATGGACACACACACACAGTTTGTTCCACAAACAGTGATGAGCTCCACAGATGGACATGGACTCATTGCTGATACCAGGGATACCTGAGATGCTTTGATGGTTCATGTGTGACCTCACTGTGTTGACAGGTTCTGGTTTGAAGGTGAAGAAGTCGTGTACAAACAAGTCAAATACAGTTTGTGAACCTGAGGATGGATTCTACTGCATCGCCCCTAAAGGTCCACACTGTGAGACGGCACAGAGACACAGAGGCTGCAGACCAGGACAACACATCAGACACAAGGGTTAGTGACTGACTGACTGACTGACTGACTGACTGACTGACTGGGTTCATACAGGCTCTAGTGTCTGCACTGGGGTCAGCTGATCTCAGGTGGACTTGGTCAACCATGTGACCCCTGACCTGCAGAGAGTAAGAATGATTGATGTCCTTTGTACAGGAACAGCACAGACAGACACACACTGCTCTGACTGCACTGGAGGAACCTTTTCAAATTGATCATTGACTTCCTGTCAGGAACACACAAGGTAAGTGACTACAAGCAGCCATGATCTCACACACACACACACACACACACACACACACACACACACACACACACACACTTTTTCAGCCGCCGAGCGACGCGTAACTTTTAGCGATAGGCCAACTTTTCTTTTTTCAATGCCATGCAATCTACCCACATTACTTTGGCGATCGACCGGTCGATCGACGTATTGGGCACCCCTGTTCTCAAACATTTCCTCTGTTCCTCCAGATGTGAATCAAAGAACCTTCAGCTGAAAACTCCAGGAGCCTCCTCAGCTGATGCTGAATGTGAAGAACAAAGTGCAGACACTGTCGTCTTGGTTTTGGGCTTCATAATACTGGGGCTTGGACTTGTTTTTGACCTGTGCAGGTTTCTCAGACACAAAGGTACGATTAGCATTTAGAAAGTAAAAGCTAAATGCTTCAAGTAAATGTTTCTGCCTCATGTCTTTGTTGCTGACTCCCTGCAGTTCCCAAGCAGAGTCTCCTATGGACTGAGCTCCTGCTGTATAAATATCTATCATTATTTATATGTGTATATATATATTGTAATATATATATATATATATATATATATATATATATATATATATATATATATATATATATGTATATATATATATATATATATATATACATATATATATATATGTATGTATATGTATATATTGGCTTTGATTAAATCCACAGTTTGTTGCAGATGCTCTACTTTTTCTTCCAGCTGCTTTGCTTAAACTGTTCTAAAACATCACTCAGTTATACAACACAGTGAGCGCTCCTCTGATCTCTGCTTTTGTCTCAACATGAAGAAGACAGCAAAAGGAGGACGAACACAGCAGGAGTATCTGAACAAGTTGAGGCTGAAGTGGAGGGAGCAGAAGGTGCAGCTAGGTCCTCAGACCTCAGTCCTCCAACCCCAGGGTCCATCATCACCAAGTTGGACAGTATTATTAACATAAAGAAGAAGGAGCAGCGGTACGAGCTGCCAGATCTGCCTGTGTGTGTGTGTGTGTGTGTGTGTGTGTGTGTGTGTGTGTGTGTGTGTGTGTGTGTGTGTGTGTGTGTGTGTGTGTGTGTGTGTGTGTGTGTGTGTGTGTGTGTGTGTGTGTGTGTGTGTGTGTGTGTGTGTGTGTGTGTGTGTGTGTGTGTGTGTGTGTGTGTGTGTGCGCGCGCGCGCGCCTGCCCCATATAGGAGAGTTGTTCTAGTACCAATTTGTACAAAGTGGCTGTGACTGACAAAGGTCAAATTAAATAATATTTGCGGAAATAATATATATGTAATGAATACAATGATGCGAATGATTAACTTTCTTCGGGCATCTTCTTTCCTGCAAAAAATGTTCTCGGATCTTCACTGGTTGTGTTTCCTTTCATTCGGACCCTGGCTACTTTTAATTCATGACCCCTGTCATAGACCATTAGATGAGGGTGCCGACTCGGCCGAGTGTGCAACGGCGTACTTGCCGGTGTCGGCAAAAAAATAAAAAAATAATAATTATAATAATTATTTGTTTTGGGAATGCCATGCGATCGACCGGTCGATCGCGATCGACGTATTGGGCACCCTTGGTTTAGATGATGTGAAATAAAACAAAACACCAGTAGGCTGTGGTGTGAAGCCAAAAAGAGGCCTAGAAATGAGTTTTCGTTCCACCACCTCAGAACTACTTGCTCTTTGTGGTTTTCTAATCTTAAATATGTCCTAAACCATGGGTCAAAAGTTCTCCGTGTGAATCCTACCCGGTTTTGAGAAATCAAAGACAGAAAATGAAGTTTTGAGGGAAAAACGTCAAAACTTGGCCATGGAGCACTTTTCACACCCTCATAAAATTCTCATTTTTGGACTTACAAGCATGATTTTTTGGATTTCATCAGCCATTCAAACTTTCAGCAAATGTGCAAAGTATCATATATAATACTATATAATACTTTTCATTGTTCTGTTGTAAAAATATGTTAAAGTGAAAATGGTACTTTCTGTGATTACAGCATTCGTCACTTAGCACAAGTAATTCTTCAATTCTGTGTGTCCATGCAGGTGTAATGTATATTTAGACAGACCTTAAAATGGCATTTACCAAATATATAATGTATCCATATACAATAATATAGGCCAAATCTAAAACCAATTTTAATGCTTCAAAGAAAACATTAAGGACATTCTAATGAATTTCAAATACAACCTTTTATTTAACAGAAATGAATTAAGAATCGGCATCACTTTCATCGGTTTCACTGTCTGACAGGTCATCTATGCCATCTGAGGTCTGCAGAGACACTTCATCAAGGGTAGCAACACAGTTCTCACAGTTCATACATTTGCAGGAGAATGAACAAGACACTTTTGCTTTTAGACAAGAGCATTTACCCTGAGAACAACGAGACAAATGTAAAACCAAATCTGGAGCAGCAGCTAGAGTCATCCATTTCACAGACAATACTCCATCCAATAAGGTCCAGCCATGGCTCTCTGGCGAAGGAGCACAGATCTGTGGCTCAAGTGATCTCCGGTGAATAGCTGCTTGATAATTCACTCTAAGCTGTGCTGATACAGGGCATCTCAGGGCACTTCAGTTGTAGAGCCTCGGTCAAGAAGTCGAGTTTTTTCAGTAAACACCATCTCCATCAAGGTTTTTCCTTGGAGGTTTGTGAAAATTCAGCTGCAGATAATCTTGCTGCAGTCTTTTTTTCAGTAGATCCGCTCTGTGAAAATGTAAACAAAAGAATATTCAAAATACTGATATGAATCATATAAAATTAAATTGATTTCTTTTCACAATAATTGCATAGTAAATTACCTGTAACTTCCATGGCCATGGTTTTTTCGGATGAGTTTATTCAACAGAGCAGATAGTTTCGTCATCCTGAAAATTTCCTGCTTTCCAATTATCCGAGCCTGAATAATATTCTCACAAAATGCTGAGTATTCTTTGACGTATTCCCAGATTTTTGGCAACCTGTGTGAAGCAACAAAAAATGCACTATTAATCATTGTATAATAGTGAATTATTTTATTTCTACTTTACAGATCAATAAGCAACAGCAAAGTTTGTATTGTAAAATTTGAGCTCCACTGTCATCATCACAGGCAGTAAAATTTTGAAGCATTTTTCTCAGCACTTGTAATTCGTTTCGAGTCAATAAAACGTCTATAGCAAGTAGGATGGAAGCCAAGTTTGTAACTCTCCAGAAACAGTGACAGATCTGCAGGATTGACGTGGAATCATATTCTTGGATGAAACTTTCATTGTGTTTACAAATGAACTCCGCTAGTACGCGTTCATTTCCGCCGATTTCTATCCATTTACGGGCGCAAACAACCAACTTACTCCAACAAACAGCTGTCAAAGGCTTTGTTGATTCAATTTCAATAGCTGACACGTGTATGGCACACTTGTAATCATCGTTGCTGGCGTGTTTTCTGTCTGACTAGTGATGGGTCATGCGCACAAGCATCGGCTCTGGGAGCCGGCTCTTTGTAGTGAATCAGAAGAGCCGGCTCGCAATCGAGTGAGAGCCGGCTCCCAGTTTTTTTCCACTCGCTGCTTAGGTTTCACTTTCAGTGCTCAGTCCCAGCTCTGGTTACGACAGAGCTTTGTTATTATTGGCCAGCATGGCGACCAGCATGCGGCATTCACGTGAGAATTGATAAAAAATAATAATAATAATAATAATGATAATAACTTAAGGATGTGTAAACAGAGAGGGGGGCGGGGCAGACACACCACTTGACTCTAGAGATGGGCGCTACCGGGTATTTGGTATCGATCCGATACCAAGTAACTACAGGGCCAGTAGAAGTGTGAAGTGTGAAGTGTGTGCGTGTGCGTGTGCGTGTGTGTGTGTGTGCGGGCCAGGCTGAGCGTACCTGCAAGTGACAGGGCAACATCAAAAGATGAGGACGAAGGGGGAGCAAGGTGTGATGCTCCGCAAAGTGTGATGCTCCGCAAAGTGTGTGTGTGTGTGTCGAGGGGAGCGCGCTGAGTGGGCGGGCCAGGCTGAGCGTACCTGCATGCTTGAGCCAAGTGACAGGGCAACATCAAAAGATCTGCCCAATATCTGCCCAAAACAGGGCAGATACTCACGGAGAGGCGAAATCGTATCAGCCCATCCAAGCTGAGGCATCTGATCTTCCTGAATGCCAACCTGCCCTGAGGACTAATGCTGTTTGCTGGAGTTTGGTTCTGGTTTTGGTTCTGTTCTGTGGATTTGTTATAAATCTTTCGTTCATTTGTCCAATACAAAAGTTTAATTGAGGACATTATTAATGTTAACTTGAGTTGAGTTTGAGTTCTGTGGATTTGTTTGAAGTTTATTGTTAAATAATAAAATAAATGCACAGAATTAGGCAATTATAAGGTCTCTCATAAAAACACTGAAAGCAAAAGGCTTTTCAACACATAAACATTGATCTTTTTGCAAAGTTAAGGTAAGCTATAGGCTACAAAAGATCCTAAATAAAGAGCCGATCGGGAGTCGAAAGAGCCGGCTCTTCTTTGGGAGCCGAGTCAAAAGAGCCGGCTCTCGGAAAAGAGCCGAACTTCCCATCACTATTTTCTGCTACTACAAGTGCGCTTCGCGACACCCGCCAAAACACCGCCAAAACACCCGCCAAAACATCTCGACCAATCACGTGCGGCTTTAACAAGGTAAAAGAAACTGGGCTCACTCAGAGTTGAACGTTCTGTGTTGTTTGGATCATACAAGTCACTTTGAGAAAGCCTGGCTGCATTGATTCTCAGTGTGACCATAAAGAAACAACAAAGGTGAGTTTATTAACTACTTCTTTACTACTTCTACTGAGGAAATCCTCAGGATTGAGAGGAAACTGTCAGATGTGTTGTTCATCTTCATCAGCTGTTCATACCGATATGTGCTGCCGAACATAGACAACATCTGAGCAGCTTGGGTACGGAGATGGGGCATTGTGTCTGGGATATAACGAGGAAACTGTGCAACGCCAACAGTCATACTTTTGCTTGAGCGTGTCACTGCACTGAAGCTCAATCAGCTCCATTTGGAGGTTGGTTGGTGCGCTTTTACACTGTAAAGGGATCACACTGGCAGCATCATTCTGTCTTGTATTAAGTTACATCAAAAATTTAAGCGGTTCTCGGACCGGAGCCCGATCCCATCGTTCACCTTCGCTAACGACATAACGCCCTGCTCTGAGCCGGTAAGTCCCGTGAAAAGTCGCGCTAGTCTTTGGTGAGGCGGCGCTTTTCACAGACGCGTTCCCACCGCGGATGAGACACGCACACACTTGTCATTCCCATTCGTAAACATTTTTAAACTCCTCATGAAAATAGTATAGTCGTTGCCCTTTATCGGGGCTGTTTTCGGGGCGGTCAGCGTCAAACCCGGCGTGCGCCTGCTAGCCTGCTACCGAATGTCACGTGACGAAACATGCCATCAGCGTCATTTGTTGGAGGGTGTGTGTGTGTGTGTGTGTGTGTGTGTGTGTGTGTGTGTGTGTGTGCACACCATCAATTATTTCTAATGGAACCTAAAATCATTACTTTGTCATATTTGATACAGTGTGTGTTGGTGCTGCTGTGTGACGTTGACTCACCTGGATGTCTTCTGTTTCTGCAGGTGTCTTCTGATGTGGATCTTCCTCAAACTCTCAGTGAGAAGACGTCTGGAGTTTGAAAGCTGTTTTTTTTTTTTTTTATTTACAGTCATTTAGCTAGATGCTTTTATCCAAAGCGACTTCCAACACACACAATTGAAATTTATCTTGCACCCTCTCAAATCACACACACACACACACACACACACACAAACACATGCATTACAGAGGGGGTGCAGGTCAGCCATTTACGGCGCCCATAGAGCAGTTGGGGGTTTGGTGCCTTGCTCAGGGGTACCTCGGTAGTGCCCTGTAGGCAAACTGGCAACTCACCAGCTACCAGTCCACTTACTTGGTCCATACGGGACTCGAACCGGCTTCCAGTTCCCTAGCTGAATCCCTATGGACTGAGCTACTGCCGCCCCCTAACTTATTCTCATGAAATGTCTTCAAGGACAAAACTGTGGACGTCTGCACTTCTACTGGTAAGAAGAAGAAGAGAAACTAAATGAGCCTCTGGTTCCTGAGAGTGGGTCAATCCCACAATGCAACACTCCCTCACTTCAGCTCCTCCTTTGATCAGACAGAAACATCACATCTGACTTTATTCTCATCATTGTTATTCTGCTGTCTCAGTGCAGAGACCTCAGCTTTCCTCAGAACTACCCCAGGTTTAGACTCTGTCTCTGTCTCTGTCTCTGTCTCTGTCTCCAGGTGATCTTCCTGAATGTTCTCCCTGCTCATACGCTGACATGTCCTGATGAAGAGTACAGCACAGGGACTGAATGCTGCCCTAAGTGTTTTCCAGGTAAGATGGATCATTGTTTACATACTTCCTCTCTTCTTATTTACTCCAGACTCCACCTTTTTATCCCCACACTGTCTAACCCTCTCCATACTGACCTCAGGGTCCTTTCCTTTCCCCTGGTGTCTCCTCACCCTCCTCACCCTCCTGTCTCCTGCCCCGTAAAGAAGCCTTACTGTCTGCAGATTCACCCCTGACCCCTTTTTCATGAGACTCTGTAAATGATCTATCTATCTAGAACTCTTAATACAGGTTTTCAGTTCAGATTTTGTTTTTTCTACAGGAAATTGGGTCCTTCAGGACTGTACAGAGTTCAAACCAACTATCTGCCCGACCTGCAGGGAGCCGAGCTTCTTGGATGTGCCGATGTGCTCAACATGTAGAACATGTGATGAAGGTAGAGTCCTGTCACATTCAATATTTTCTTCAACCATCTTCTCTTGAAAACAAACAAATGTAACAAAGATTTTGCGATGCATTATTCCACAAGTAGCCACCTTTTGACTGATAATCTCTGTTTTACAATCCAACATATTGCTTATTCAATTCATGTAAAAGTGATCAAGCGCAATCTGCCTCAACAACAAAACGCAGGTCAGTTTGCGCTGCGCTGGTGAGCCGTACGTCAGCTGGCAAAGAGCAGCGTACGGCTCATGGGATAGGAACTGCTGCAACGCGCTCTGCGATGCTTTCACTTTTTTTGGCTGCAGCTCGGTCTCCGGTTACGTGCATGCTTCCACCGCGCAGCTATCTTTCGTCATTATGACGCGTCGGTGCACGGTTATGCACACCGACATATTTACATAGTCTGGTAGTCGGTTTACGTCGACGTGTCACCTCACCCCCAAACCCAGCTCAGGTAACACTGTCAAACTACAGCTCACCCAGTGGACACATCCTGACATAACCAAGATGGGATCTGGAGGTCCAGACATAAGCTGGCCTGGTAACCCAGGGATACCTGAGATGCTTTGATGGTTCATGTGTGACCTCACTGTGTTGACAGGTTCTGGTTTGAAGGTGAAGAAGTCATGTACAAACAAGTCAAATACAGTTTGTGAACCTGAGGATGGATTCTACTGCATCGCCCCTAAAGGTCCACACTGTGAGACGGCACAGAGACACAGAGGCTGCAGACCAGGACAACACATCAGACACAAGGGTTAGTGACTGACTTTAATGAGCTGGTGTGACTGTGAGTGTTGCTGTAGAACTCCATGAGAACTCTAAAAGAGTTATGACTTTCATATTCATTGAGATGAGCAATAGAAACAAACCTGTGCAGCTGAGTTAGTTGGGGTTTTCTCAGTATTACTCAGTCGTGTCAGTTTCCAAATTGTTCCACAAGCCAGAACTCTGATGTTTGAGCCTGTAGGTCCACTGAAAATCCGTGAAAAGGGCCGATGATATGAAATATGCTCTTTTGCAACGAGCTGAAGCAGACAGACTGAGCAAACTAACAGGTTCTTGTTCTAAATGATTGTAAGAATGATTGATGTCCTTTGTACAGGAACAGCACAGACAGACACACACTGCTCTGACTGCACTGGAGGAACCTTTTCAGATGGATCATTGACTTCCTGTCAGGAACACACAAGGTAAGTGACTGCACGCACGCACGCACGCACGCACGCACAGTATAACAGTTCTCATACATTTCCTCTGTTCCTCCAGATGTGTATCAAAGAACCTTCAGGAGAAAACTCCAGGAAATTCCTCAGCTGATGCTGAATGTGAAGAACAAAGCAGTACAAACACAGCACTCACTGTCAGCTTGGTTTTGGTCTCTGTTGTTGGGGCCATAATACTGGGGCTTGGAATTTATTTTATAGTTAAAAAGTTTCACAAACCAAAAGGTACGATTAGCATTAGAAAGCTAAATGTTTCTTCCTCATGTCTTTGTTGCTGACTCGTGTGTTTATGCACAGGAGCAGGACAAGAAGAAGAGGCTGGAGAGACAGAGTGTACTGTGGTATGTTTATATAACCTTGAGTCTGATCTGTAGAACAGTATCTTTGTAATGATGACTCATGTTGATTCATGGAAGTCACTGATGGATCATTCTGTTTTATGCTCCAGGTCCTGATGGATGATCCTGAGGAAACATCTCCAGGTGAGACAGCATTGATCCCTTTACAGTGTGAATGTGCATCCACTTCACACAAACAGGGACTTTGACTCTGTGTTTGACTCTGTGTTGGATTACCACACGTAATTTGAAATTCTTCTTACATATCTCACACACACACACACACACACACACACACACACACACACACACACACACACACCCTTTTCCACACTTGGTCCATACGGGGACTCGAATCCGTGACCCCTCCAGTTCCCAAGCAGAGTCCCCTATGGACTGAGCTCCTGCTGTATAGATCTATCATTATTTATATATGTATATATATTTTGTAATATATTTACACTTACATACACACACACACATATATATATATTGGCTTTGATTAAATCCACAGTTTGTTGCAGACGCTCTACTTTCTCTTCCAGCTAAAACATGACTTAGTTAAATCAGCACAGTGAGCGCTTCTCTGATCTCTGCTTTTGTCTCAACATGAAAAAGGAGCAGGAAGAACACAGCAGGAGTAGTAGGCTGTAGGCTGAGGTGGAGGGAGCAGAAGGTGCAGCTTGGTCCTCAGAGATAGACCGACCCCAGGGTCCATCATCACCAAGCTGCACAGTATTATTCACATAAAGAAGAAGGAGCAGCGGTACGAGCTGCCAGATCTGCTGAAGAAACGGCAGATGAAGAGCAGCAGCATCAGTTCCATCTGCTTCAGCTGGAGGTACAGGCCTGCACCTCTGACCCACCTCTGAATGTGGTCTCGATTCAGCAACCCAGATACCCAGCGGGCAGGAACCAAATGAGCCACGGACCCACCGGTACAGTGGGTCTGTAAAAATGAGTAGAGAATAAATGTTCCTTTTGATTTCCTGTGAACTGGAAGCACAGATGTTATAATGCTGCTGATGTCCAACTGTAGATTGGGCCTTCAGACACATTCAAGCTAGAAGTGCCTATGGTCCTGGGGGATACTGATGATGCTGCAATATTCCTCCTGCCTATATGCCAGAAACCTACAGACGTCTTTCTCAGCCTTGAGGTAGAACCAGATGAGAGCCCAGAAGAACTTATATGTACTTCTTTACTTTAATATTCTGTTCTATTCTACTACAACAGGGGTCGGTAAACCGCGGCTCTTCAGCCCCTCTTCATCAGCTCTCTGTAGATTTGGAAAAAAAACCCGTCTCAGACGGGAGGTGAGACTCTGAGACACTGTACTGTTCCCACTTTATATTTATATACTTTATATTTCTAATTCTATATTCCTTATTTAATACATTATGTAAAATTTTAAGATTTATAAAAGAAATACAGATTTAAGATACTTTATTTGTCAGGTCACATGCAATTTACAATGTTTTATTAAATGCAACTTGCACTTTGTCTTGCACGCCCTCTTACACATCACACACACACACACACACACACACACACACAAGCTTTTCAGAGGGGGTGCAGCAGGGCAGCCATTCAATCTCTTCTTTATTGTGTAGTCTTTGTATTGTTTGACCTGTACCACCTCAATGCAAATAAAGTATTGTACTGTTTGTCATCTTCAGTGTGTGCGCGTGCGTGCGTGCGTGCGTGCGCGCGTGCGGTGCAGAGCAGACTGGGTCACCGGTCTGTCAAAGGTCAAACTAGATTTCTGTGTCCGGATGGGTTAGTTTGTATCTTAGGTCTTTGTTTACTGCAGATATCTGCTGTTCCACGGTTTGTCCAGCTGGTGGCGGTAACGCGCCACTGATTTTCCAGAAAGAAGAAGAAGAAGAATCGGAAGAAGAAGTCGTTTTAAACAACTAAATGGAAAGTCCCCGGAAATGAACCTTAACTCCGAGTAGTTCTGATGGCAGAGTCTGCTTTTAAGGTAATACTGTGTTATTGGTCCAACATGTCGGAGTGAGGCGAACACAGCGAGAAAGAGGAGCAGGGGGAGAAGGAGGAGGAGGAGGAGGGAGAGGAAAAAGAAGAGTTGGAAGAGGCAGCGCCATGTTGAGAGCATTAACCGTTTATTGTGTGAGCTCGTGACATTAGTTTCGTTTATATTTCAAAGAGGAATAAACTGTATTCAATCTGAAACGTAGTGATGTGTCTTTTCGGCTTCGAAGCGAGTGTCGAGTAATCCAGGAACATTTTGAAGAAGTGCTTATTGAGGCTCTCAGTTTGTGGACTTTGGACTTTATTGCGCGTTTGTAGGCGAGGACCCACAATGTCACTGTGGACGCATCGGTGGCGGCCCAAACATACCTGAGTGAACCAAACATTGTAAAATTGGAGAACCCCCTAGAGCAGGGGTGGCGACTGGCAAACCTGCGGCTTTTGCGGGCTGACGTGCGGCTCGGCTCGAGGGCTCACTGATATTTCTCTGGGTGCACAGAAGTCTCAGTTCACTTCTCCTCTAACCTCCCGCTTCTTCTCCTTTAATGTGGTTCATTTTCATTATTTGTACACATTAAGTCACCAACGTTTAGATGATGTGAGATAAACTTCACTTCTGTTTTATGTTGTAACAAACAGGTGAGCCCCGCCCACAGCACTTCCTCCTCTGTTAGTGCAGAGTTTTGCGTCATGTAACAGTTTAAAATTACATGGAGTCAAGTTAAATGACGCATCTTTGGATTAAAGAGTCGAATTGATATAAAAACCCCGCGACCGCAGAAGCTGGAGGCGCTGCTCTACACTCTGGAAGGTATCGATCATCCTATCGATACACATCTGTCTGTGATCAGTGTTAAAAGCGTCTGCTAAATGACCGTAATGTAATGTCTGTCTCTCAGTCTGGAGCGTCCCCGTGTATGTGTGCTGCTCTGTGATGTGTGTGTGTGTGTGTGTGTGTGCTGCTCTGTGATGTGTGTGTGTGTGTGTGTGTGTGTGTGCTGCTCTGATGTCTTCTGTTTCTGCAGGTGTCTTCTGATGTGGATCTTCATGTTTTGCCTCAAACTCTCAACAAGACGACATGTTAACTCCTTGAAATGTCTTCAAGGAGAGAACTGTGGGCGGCTGCACACCTACTGGTAAGAAGAAGAAGAAGAAGAAGAGGAGAAACTTAACCAGTGTGAAGGGGGAGCTCAAACTCAACAGGAAGTTGTGGTCAAGATCTCCTGACTTGCTCCTCCTGGCTCCTCAGGCGCTTTAAGAAGAAGAAGAGACTTCATTTGGTCAAATCACATGTGAACGCCTCATCTGAAATTTATCTCTCTCCCACATCTCCTTTGACTCTGACATGAGCTGAATCCTGTTAGGGTTCATGTCTGCAGCTTCATCCCATGTTAGCCTCAGTCACAGTCTGCTGGTGCTCAGTTTAGAGGCTCAGCACTGCAGAACGTGAGGAAGACCACAGTGTGACCTTATACAAAGATGAAGATCAACTCAGAGACCTTGGCTTTCTTCAGAACGACCCCAGGTTTAGACTCTGTCTCTGTCTCCAGGTGATCTTCCTGAGTGTTTTCCCTGCTCGTACGCTGACCTGTCGGGATGAAGAGTACAGCACAGGGACTGAATGCTGCCCTAAGTGTCACACAGGTAACAGGATTTAAATACCTCATCTCATTCAACCCTCCGTACAGACAAACCTGTCACTTCCTGTCTATGACTTCAGCTCAATCTTCAGACTGTCTGGGCCAAGATGAGAAAAGTCTTTTGTCCTTTGTCGTTCTTCATTTTGCTGCGATTGGTGGTCAGAGTTGAGTGGCATCTCATGAGTAAACCATGAAGGGGGTTGTGTGTGTTGTGCTGTTGTTTTCTCTGATTTTGCTCCAAATCTCCTTTTCTTAAAGAGTTCCCATTCAGATGTAGTTTTTCATTTCTAAAGGTAACAGAGTCATTAGGCACTGCACAGAGTTCAAGAGCACGTCGTGTCAGGCCTGCAGGGAGGGGAGCTACATGGACGTGCCTAATGGACGCCAAGAGTGCATTCAATGTACAACCTGTGATAAAGGTAGGTTTCATGTTGGACATGGACTCGCCATAACTAGAGGTCCAGATGGCCTGGTAACCCAGGGATACCTGAGATGCTTTGATGGTTCATGTGTGACCTCACTGTGTTGACAGGTTCTGGTTTGAAGGTGAAGAAGTCGTGTACAAACAAGTCAAATACAGTTTGTGAACCTGAGGATGGATTCTACTGCATCGCCCCTAAAGGTCCACACTGTGAGACGGCACAGAGACACAGAGGCTGCAGACCAGGACAACACATCAGACACAAGGGTTAGTGACTGACTTTAATGAGCTGGTGTGACTGTGAGTGTTGCTGTAGAACTCCATGAGAACTCTAAAAGAGTTATGACTTTCATATTCATTGAGATGAGCAATAGAAACAAACCTGTGCAGCTGAGTTAGTTGGGGTTTTCTCAGTATTACTCAGTCGTGTCAGTTTCCAAATTGTTCTACAAGCCAGAACTCTGATGTTTGAGCCTGTAGGTCCACTTAAAATCCATGAAAAGGGCCGATGATATGAAATATGCACTTTTGCAACGAGCTGAAGCAGACAGACTGAGCAAACTAACAGGTTCTTGTTCTAAATGATTGTCAGAATGATTGATGTCCTTTGTACAGGAACAGCACAGACAGACACAAACTGCTCTGACTGCACTGGAGGAACCTTTTCAGATGGATCATTGACTTCCTGTCAGGAACACACAAGGTAAGTGACTGCACACACGCACACACGCACGCACGCACGCACGCACGCACGCACGCACGCACGCACGCACGCACGCACGCACGCACGCACGCACGCACGCACGCACGCACGCACGCACACACACACACACACACACACACACACACACACCGCACACGCACACACACGCACACACACGCACACACAGTATAACAGTTCTCATACATTTCTTTTGTTCCTCCAGATGTGAATCAAAGAACCTTCAGGAGAAAACTCCAGGAACCTCCTCAGCTGATGCTGAATGTGAAGAACCAAGCAGTTCAAACACAGCACTCACTGTCAGCTTGGTTTTGGTCTCTGTTGTTGTTGTGTCCATAATACTGGCGCTTGGAATTTATTTTAAAAAGTTTCACAAGCAAAAAGGTACGATTAGCATTAGAAAGCTAAATGTTTCATGTAAATGTTTCTTCCTCATGTCTTTGTTGCTGACTCGTGTGTTTATGCACAGGAGCAGGGCACGAAATGCCTGGAATGACAGAGTGTACTGTGGTATGTTTATATAACCTTGAGTCTGATCTGTAGAACAGTATCTTTGTAATGATGACTCATGTTGATTCATGGAAGTCACTGATGGATCATTCTGTTTTATGCTCCAGGCCCTGAGGGATAATCCTGAGGAAACATCTCCAGGTGAGACAGCATTGATCCCTTTACAGTGTGAATGTGCATCCACTTCACACAAACAGGGAGTTTGACTCTGTGTTTGACTCTGTGTGTGTGTGTGTTCAATACAGATAACAACACAGATAAACCTATCATATATATATATTAGGATATAATATAAAGTGATATTAACATGTACAACACTGTAATGAGCCTCTGATTAGAGCCACAGTGTGCTGCACATGTCAATCACCCAGCTGCATCACTGAAACCAGGCTGACAGTGGATCATCACACTGTGGAACAATAAGGAATGCTATGATGTAACATTAAAAACAAAACACCTGAGGAACTTAAATCAGATGTAGTTGTAATAAATCCAGGTTTATCTCTCACTTACACCATCATTTAACCAGGGAATTGTTTCAACACGTTGATTCCTACTGGCTCTGTCTGTGAGGGAGCAGCTTCATAAGCATCACACCGGGAGAGCAGGTGGGAGTTTGATTCTCCCAGAATGTTTAAAGACACATGGGTCACAGACAGATAACTGTATGTAGAGTCAACAGAGCGGCTCCAGAGGCTCAATATAGAGCAATCTAACATCACTCAGCTCCTCTGATCTCTGGTTTTGTCTCCACATGATGAAGATGGCAGCAGGAGTCTGAACAAGTGATATGAGGCTGAAGTGGAGGGAGCAGAAGGTGCAGCTTGGTCCTCAGAGACCGACCCCAGGGTCCATCATCACCAAGCTGGACTGTATTCTTCACATAGAGAAGAAGAAGGAGCAGCAGCAGGGCCGAGCTGCAGCATTAACTCAAGACAAACACACAAACAGACGATATCAGTGGCCTCCCATAAGCAGATCATCTGAGGCCTGTTCAGGAGCCACAGCTTCAACCTTCACCTGCACTGTCCTGGACATTAGAGAGAGAATAGCAGCAGCATGTAGATGGAAAATGGCAGTCAGTTTATATTCAAGCAGGTGTGACTGTAAAGTGTTAACTTCTTCCTGTCAGTGTCCTGTAGCCGATCTTCCTCCTGACAAAGTAGACGGGGCCGGATGATGAAGTCATGTACCGACGCCGCCTGTTTGAAGGGAGAGGAATGACTTCTCTTCCTTTTGATTTCCTGTGAACTGGAAGCATAGATGTTATAATGCTGCAGGCAGGAGATGAAGGCAGGAGGATGATGAGCTACAGGACACTGACAGGAAGGCTGTTCACTCTTCACACTCACACTTCACTTACACTTAATTTTACTTGTGCAGTCAATCTAGAAAGGTTAAGTGGACCAAAGCAGGGTTTGTATGTTTGGTGGGCGTGACCAGCTGAGAGGACTCGTCTCAGACCGGACCACATAAGCCTAGAGTCTAGACAGAGTCCACTCAGAGAGACCCAAGACCCTAGACCGCTAGTTGTGTACTATGAGCAGCTGTCTTTATGTTCTACATTGTTCTGATTGTTTGTTAGTTAGCTGCTGTCCTGGTTTGTCACGATGCTTTGATGTTTACATTCAAACATTCATTCTTTAGCCTTAACAGACCTCTGCATTCTGACCTCATTTAGAGGTCGTGACCCCACTAATTAATATCACAATAAGATTCACTTACAAAGGCTGTAAATAAACTTTAACCAACTCAAACAACAAACAGCTTCACTGATTGACTCATCCCAGTGACCTGTACTATAAAGGAAGCTCAGCAGACTTCACCATCGAGCGACATCAGAATCACAACTGCTAATCAATACGTTTGTTTGTGTACGATTGGATGATCACATGAGGATACGTATTCCATTCTGGAGGGGCTTCTGTCTTATCGCATTATTGTTTTTAGTGTGATTTTTTTTTTTTTTTTTAAATCTGTACAGTGCCTTGGTAACCTTTGTTCTGCTGGTTTCTCAAACACAAATTGTCTTCAGTGTCGTTACTGTAAGGACTTTGTTATTGCGCTGTCTCAGTGCAGAGACCTCAGCTTTCCTCAGAACGACCCCAGGTTTAGACTCTGTCTCTGTCTCTGTCTCTGTCTCCAGGTGATCTTCCTGAATGTTCTCCCTGCTCATACGCTGACATGTCCTGATGAAGAGTACAGCACAGGGACTGAATGCTGCCCTAAGTGTTTTCCAGGTAAGATGGATCATTGTTTACATACTTCCTCTCTTCTTATTTACTCCAGGCTCCACCTTTTTATCCCCACACTGTCTAACCCTCTCCATACTGACCTCAGGGTCCTTTCCTTTCCCCTGGTGTCTCACCGTCTCCTCAGCCTCCTCACCCTCCTGTCTCCTGCCCCCTAAAGAAGCCTTACTGTCTGCAGATTCACCCCTGACCCCTTTTGCATGAGACTCTGT
Source organism: Genypterus blacodes (assembly GCF_046128005.1). NCBI lineage: Eukaryota > Metazoa > Chordata > Actinopteri > Ophidiiformes > Ophidiidae > Genypterus > Genypterus blacodes. The sequence continues at coordinate 140,929 of NW_027466872.1, forward strand.
AAATGAATAGATTTAAATCTTTAACCTTTAATAAACATTTTCATTCAGGACATTGGGTCCTTCAGGACTGCACGGAGTTCAAACCGTCTATCTGCCCGACCTGCAGGGAGCTGATGTTCTTGGATGTGCCGATGTGCGCAAAATGTAGAACATGTGATGAAGGTAGATTTCTGTCACATGGTTCCCTAGATGGACACACACACAGTTTGTTCCACAAACAGTGATGAGCTCCACAGATGGACATGGACTCATTGCTGATACCAGGGATACCTGAGATGCTTTGATGGTTCATGTGTGACCTCACTGTGTTGACAGGTTCTGGTTTGAAGGTGAAGAAGTCGTGTACAAACAAGTCAAATACAGTTTGTGAACCTGAGGATGGATTCTACTGCATCGCCCCTAAAGGTCCACACTGTGAGACGGCACAGAGACACAGAGGCTGCAGACCAGGACAACACATCAGACACAAGGGTTAGTGACTGACTGACTGACTGACTGACTGACTGACTGACTGACTGACTGACTGACTGGGTTCATACATGCTCTAGTGTCTGCACTGGGGTCAGCTGATCTCAGGTGGACTTGGTCAACCATGTGACCCCTGACCTGGCCTGAATGATTGATGTCCTTTGTACAGGAACAGCACAGACAGACACACACTGCTCTGACTGCACTGGAGGAACCTTTTCAAATGGATCATTGACTTCCTGTCAGGAACACAGAAGGTAAGTGACACAAGCAGCCATGATCGCACACACACACACACATTACATTACGATCATTTGGCAGATGCTTTTATCCAAGGCGACTTACATTACATTACCACCCTTCGCAGAGGGGGGAGCACTTGAGGGTTCGGTGCCTTGCTCAGGGGCACCTCGGCAGGGGCTCGAACCGGCGACCCTCCGGTTCCCAAGGGGAAGCACTACCCACTGAGCCACTGCCTCCACATACACATATACACACACACTTTTTCAGCCGCCGAGCGACGCGTAACTTTTAGCGATAGGCCAACTTTTCTTTTTTCAATGCCATGCAATCTACCCACATTACTTTGGCGATCGACCGGTCGGTCGACGTATTGGGCACCCCTGTTCTCAAACATTTCCTCTGTTCCTCCAGATGTGAATCAAAGAACCTTCAGCTGAAAACTCCAGGAACCTCATCAGAACAAGGCATGGCTGGTGGGCACTGGGCAGGTTCGGCACCGACGAGCCTCTGAGTCCACTGCAGAAAAACTTCTGATCTCTAAAAGGGCGCCGCGAAGCCAGCTATTGGCGGTAATACGCCACTAGTTTACCAGGAAGCGGAAGTAAAAGTAAACAAGCTTAGTGTAGAATGGGCACTCCGGCTCTTTTTAGAGAGCCGGTTCTTTTGGCCGGCTCCCTCGTTCACGTCAAAGAGCCAGTTCTTAGAGCCGGATCGTTCGGAATTGACCCATCACAAGTGGAAAGTCCCTAAAATGGAAGCTGAATTCCGAGAAGTCGTCGTGGCGCAGTCTGCTGTTTAAGGTAAGATTTTGTCGTTTGTCCAATATGTCGGAGTGAGGCGAGCACAGCAAGGAGAAGGAGAAGAAGGGAGAGCGGGAGGAGACAGCGCCATGTTGAGACAGTTGGCCGTTTATTTCGTGTACGTGTGGTTAGTTTCGTTTCTTACTTCATAAAAGAAGAAGACACTGTATTTGGTAAAACACACACGAACACGGAAATTTGTCTTGCATGCCCCATGCCCCATGCCCCACCGGTGGTACGCGGAGGTACGCGGCGGAAGAGAAAAAAATCTGAACCATGAAATTTTTTGAATGCGATTTAAAATAAATGTTTGCACACGACCCACCATAACCCCTCACCGATAGTGGCGCTGCGTGCAAACGTCAACTATTAGTAGACAACTACAGGCTAAACTTAACTGTGAAGGTGGTAAGCGGCGATAGGGGGAAAAAACGTATGAATCCACTTAAGTCGTGGCACTAGAGGGGAACTAAAAGGACGAAGCCTGCGGATCAGAAGGAGGATATTTCAAACTGCCTGAACGACGGTGAACGCAGTGCGAACGTTAGCAGCAACATAAGTAGTGTGAAGTGACCACAGCACCGGGAGCTGGCTGCAAAAAGCGACAAACAATACGGAAAAATGCAGGACGGAGGACGAGCCAAAGCCACAGTGTGTGTGTGTTTGTGGGGAGGATCTCAGCAATAGTGGTGTGCGATACTGCATATTTTGGTATCGATCCCATACCAAGTAAATACGGTCCAGTATCGCCGATACCGATACTTTTCAATAAATAAGGTGGATGCGTCATTGAATTGCTAAATCTCAATTAATTTTCATGACCTTAAGTGTGTTTTTGTGATGTTTCCTCTTTTATCATTAAAAAGTTGAAACCCAGAACAGAATTGGGACAAAGTTTATAATTAAATAGAAAATGCTTTATTATAAAATAATTTTCAGAAAAATCTTAAATAAAAAGTGCACACAAACCAGTAAACAAATTGAAACAAACAAGTACTGTTTACTGTAAACTATAATACAAAAATTAAATTAAAATTCTCAACAACAAAAACAACTGAAAATATAAATAATATGTAAACAACCGAACAACCCCCAAAGCCTTTAGTTAGTCTGTGCAGAACGGAAACCAAAAACGTTTTGGTTACAGGTTGAAGAACAGTATCATATTAACATTTTTTACTTTTAATGTACTTCGTTTGTGACTCACTAACTGCCCTGCTTTTGAAAAAATCCTCAGTTTGCTCAGAGAGGGGAATGTTTGTTCGTTGTTTTTCCACCGAAGTAGTGGATCCTGATCCCGAGGAATTGACCTTTCCTCAGTGTACCTGCGCATCTCAATTTGGGCATCAGTGCCAGTTGTCCGATGCTGCTGAGAGGCTAGGACTTTAGAATCAAATTCTTTCCATAGCCCACCTTTTGCTGCAGGTGGGGATGAAGCAGCCCCTCCAGACGAGCTTGAGGTAGTTTCAGGAGTTACGGCAGAGCTGGTGGCAGTGGCTCGGAGCCGGCAACTTAATTGTTTTGCTTAGCGCGTCTAAGTGACGTGACGTGACTTACGTGACGGCGCAACACCTAAACACAAGAGGGGGGAGGGGGAGCGAAGGGTGCCTGCTCTGCGCTGACACAGGAGCGGCGACCTGGCTGTTTCCTCTTTGCCGAAACCGCAGCATCGCAAACGAGCGGAACTTAAAGTAAAGAATCGATCTCACCAGGCTTGTATCGATCCGATACCGACTTGGTATCGATACTATCGATATTTGGATCGATCCGCCCACCACTACTCAGCAATGAGTCCATGGAACCATCGCATCTCAAACGGCATCTTACAACAAAACACACAATGCTGAAAGACAAACCAGTGGAGTTTTTTGTACGCAAACGTGATGAACTGAGGCAGTCCAAATGCGCAATTCAGTTCCGTGGTGCACCTGTGGTTAAAGCGCAGGAGGCTTCTTATCGTGCCCAGCCAGCCTACACATAGCGAAAGCAGGTAAGCCGCACACAATTGTGTCAGCTGTGTTTAGCATTAGCAAAAGAGATGGTACACATAATGTGTGGCGAGAAGATCGCCAAACAGTTAAATATGGCGCCACTTTCAAATGAGAGTGTCAGTGTCGCGGAGAATAGGAGCCATGGCAGATGACGTAAAGACGCCACTGATTGAACGCATTAAAAATAGTCGCTATTAATCCATCGAACTGGACGAGACTACTGATGATGCAGGTTTTGCCAATTGACTTGTTTATGTCAGATATGAGCCTGACGGTGCAGCTTAAGAGGACTTCCTGTTCAGTCAGGCATATAAGAGTTATAAATAGTTGCCAAAATGCTGTGTGTTTGAGGTACAGTTGGTTGTGTTTTTGATTTATGTTCTCCTGTGTCTGTGTGTGTGTGTGTGTGTGTGTGTTTGTTTGTATGTATGCGTGTTTGTGAATGAAATGCAGTTGTTATTAATGTTCTCACATGGTGTGTGTGTGTGTGTGTGTCTGCCTGCCTGCCTGCCCGCCCGCCCGCCCCATATAGGAGAGTTGTTGTAGTACCAATTTGTAAAAAGTGGCTGTGACTGACAAAGGTCAAATTAAATAATATTCTTATGAGGAATAAATGTGCTTCCTGTGTGTATTTTGCTTAGCAGCTGAAGAGGGTCGGCCTACGCTACGGTATTTGAACATCGGCCATAGTGGTGGTACTTGGAGAGCCAAATATTTTCTGAGGTGGTACCCGATGTAAAGTTTGACAACCACTGACATAGAAACTAAACGTTATCTCCTCTATCTTACCTCCCGCTTCTTCTCTTTTAATGTGGTTCATATTCAGTATTTGTACACATTAGGTCACCAACGTTTAGATCAGGGGTGCCCACACTTTTTCAGCTTGGGATCTACTTTTAAAAAGACCAAGTGTAAGCGATCTACCTCATTTAAATAAATAATTTATTGATCGACGTATTGGGCACCCCTGGTTTAAATGATGTGACATAAAACAAAACACCAGGACTCCACTTCTGTTTTTATGTTGTGATAAACTTGTGATCCACGCCCACAAGACTTCCTCTTCTGTTAGTACAGAGTTTCATGTAACAGTTTAGATCTACGCGGAGTCAAGTTAGAGGGCGCATCTTTGGATTAAAGAGTGGATTTGATATAAAAACCCTGGGACCGCAGAAGCTGGAGGCGCTGCTCCACACTCTGGACGGTATTGATCTCTGCTCCATCCTGTCGATATATATCTGTCTATGATCAGTGTCAAATGATCCTGTAAGAACACACACACACACACACACACACACACACACACAGCTCTGTCAAGTTGGAGTCAGACTGCACCACACAGGCAGCAAGAAAGTCCTGTGCCTCTCACACACTCTGCTCTCACACTCTGGTGTCACACACTCTGCTCTCTCACACACTCTGCTCTCGCACTCTGCTCTCACACACACTCTGTTGTCTGAGTGGTGAAGCTGTGACATTGTGCTCTGGTCTGATATGTTTACACTCACATGACTGTGCAGCTCCTGTTTCTGCTGGGACGCGTCTGTCTGTCACTCTGGAGCGTCCCTGCTGCAGGTAGAGCGTCCCTGCTGCAGGTAGAGCAGATGTCCAGATGCTTCAAACGTTCATGAGATGTTGTTCTTTCTGTTTTCTGTACTTTCTATAGTGAACGTTGTGATCTTCAGCAGCAGGTTTGCACTTCCTGTGTGTGTTCTGTAGCTTACAGAGCTGTACTGATGGTGAGTATCTGTGTGTGTTATTATGACATCATCAATGATTTCTTTGTGTGTGTGTGTGTGTGTGTGTGCTGCTCTGATGTCTTCTGTTTCTGCAGGTGTCTTATGATGTGGATCTTAATGTTTGCCTCAAACTCTCAATAAGAAGACGTCTGGAGTTTTAAAGCTGTTAACATGTTAACCCCTTGAAATGTCTTCAAGGAGAGAACTGTGGACGTCTGCACTCCTGCTGGTAAGAAGAAGAGAAACTTAACCAGTGTGAAGGGGGAGCTCAAACAACTTGTGGTCAAAATCTCCTGACTCACTCCTCCTGGCTCCTCAGGCGCTTTTAGAAAGAGAAGGAACTTAATTTGCTCAAATCACATGCTCATCCTAAATTTGTCTCTTACAACACACACACACACACACACACACGACCGAGGGGTCAGAACAGGGCAGCTGTGAGCCCCTGGAGCAGTTTGGGGGTTTGGTGCCTTGCAGTGCCCCAGAGTCAAACTGGCAACTCTTCAGCTGCCAGCCCACACTTCTTTCTTGATTCGTACGGGGACTCAAACCAGCGACCCTCTGGTTCCCAGACTGCCTCCGCCCCCCAACCCCCCCCCCCCCCCCCCCCTCCGCTCCCTCCCCAGAGGAACAGAGACCACTGAGTGAAAACACTCTGTATTTAGTTCCTGTAACAGAATAAGAAGGAAGTTGTTTATCAGAACAGTGAGGTCCAGTTATTACTGGAAATAGAAGTGAAACGTCCACATCTCATTTGACTCTGACGAGCTGAATCCTGTAAGGCAATGGTTCTCAAACTTTTTACATCAGGTTTCACCTCCGAAAATATTTGGCTCTCCAAGTAGCACCACTATGGCCGATGTTAAAATACAGTAGCGTAGGCCGACCCTCTTCAGCTGCTACGCAAAATACACACAGGAAGTGACGTGGCAATAATACGTCAAAACTTTGCTTCAAATCAATCTTCAAGGTTCTGGCTAGTAAATAACTTCACTTCAGTTACAATCTGTATAACGTTATGGACCCTCTTAATAGAGTCTAAGAAAAGTTGAGGAAACCGGTCTTCTGATCCAAGTAAAGTGTTTATTAAAGTACAAATGAAACAAAGTGAGAGGGAAACCCTGGGGTTGCTCTGAATTGTATCTCCCCTCTTTATATACTATTTTGGGCTTGGGGTTTCCACGCCCCAAGCCCTTCCCTTTGCCCTACATTTTTGGGAACTTACCACTATTATAATTAGCCTCTTAGTTCTAATAGTGTATTGCTACCTTGCAGCTTTTAAAAATAGTAATAATATCGAAACCCCTCCCATAAACAGGGTTTCACCTCCTTCAGGACACCTCCTATTGTGCTGAGTCCCTAAGCTATACCTTATCTCTTATCATCGGTCATTATGCCAATTAGTGAATTCCTAAACTGCCCATTATCTCTTATCATTTGGTCAGCATGCCAATTCCACATTCCTTTCAGCATCTCATTAGATGAGGGAGAGAGGGCACTTCTGAGACATCCATGCAAGGTATTCCTCAATGTACAAGAAGATATATATATAGTTGCAGCTTCATACACTCAGTGTTGGATCAATCATTGGAATATACTGTGCTTAGATCAATTATTCTCAACAGAAGCACATTTATTCCTCATAAGAATATTTATTTTGACCTTTGTCAGTCACAGCCACATTGTACAAATTGGTACTAGAGCTCTCTCATGTGAACAACTCTCCTATATGGGGAGCAGCATGTTCACACACACGCACACACGCACAGCATGTAAGAACATAAATAACAACTGCATTTCAGTCAAAAACACAAACTGTACTTCAAACACACAGCATTTTGGCAACTATTTATAACTCTTATAGGCCTGACAGGAAGTCCTCCTAAGCTGCACCATCAGGCTCATATCTGACATGAACAAGTCAATTGGTCAAACCTGCATCATCAGTAGTCTCGTCCAGTTTGATGGAATAATAGCGACTATATTTGTGTCTTCTTAACGTCATCTGCCATGGCTCCTATTCTCTGCGCCAATTCAATTATCTCATGGTTCAGATATTTTTTATTTGATTCCTCCGTGTACCACGGTTTGAGAACAACTGCTGTAAGGGTTCATGTCTGGAGCTTCATCCCATGTTAGCCTCAGTCACAGTCTGCTGGTGCTCAGTTTAGAGGCTCAGCACTGCAGACCGTGAGGAAGACCACAGTGTGACCTTATACAAAGATGAAGATCAACTCAGAGACCTTGGCTTTCTTCAGAACAACCCCAGGTTTAGACTCTGTCTCTGTCTCCAGGTGATCTTCCTGAGAGTTCTCCCTGCTCGTACGCTGACCTGTCGGGATGAAGAGTACAGCACAGGGATTGAATGCTGCCCTAAGTGTCACACAGGTAACAGGATTTAAATACCTCATCTCTTTGTATTTCCTCCATTCTGCCGTTGTTCTCCTGCTTCCTAGGTCTCTAATCTGTGACCTTATTCAACCCTCAGTACAGACAAACCTGTCACTTCCTGTCTATGACTTCAGCTCAATCTTCAGACTGTCTGGGCCAAGACGAGAAAAGTCTTTTGTCCTTTGTCGTTCTTCATTTTGCTGCGATTGGTTGTCAGAGTTGAGTGGCATCTCATGAGTAAACCATGAAGGGGGAGACTTTGTGTTGTGCTGTTGTTTTCTCTGATTTTGCTCCAAATCTCCTTTTCTTAAAGAGTTCCCATTCAGATGTAGTTTTTCATTTCCAAAGGTAACAGAGTCATTAGGCACTGCACAGAGTACAAGAGCACGTCATGTCAGGCCTGCAGGGAGGGGAGCTACATGGACGTGCCTAATGGACGCCAAGAGTGCATTCAATGTACAACCTGTGATGAAGGTAGGTTTCATGTTGGACATGGACTCGCCATAACTAGAGGTCCAGATGGCCTGGTAACCCAGGGATACCTGAGATGCTTTGATGGTTCATGTGTGACCTCACTGTGTTGACAGGTTCTGGTTTGAAGGTGAAGAAGTCGTGTACAAACAAGTCAAATACAGTTTGTGAACCTGAGGATGGATTCTACTGCATCGCCCCTAAAGGTCCACACTGTGAGACGGCACAGAGACACAGAGGCTGCAGACCAGGACAACACATCAGACACAAGGGTTAGTGACTGACTTTAATGAGCTGGTGTGACTGTGAGTGTTGCTGTAGAACTCCATGAGAACTCTAAAAGAGTTATTACTTTCATATTCATTGAGATGAGCAATAGAAACAAACCTGTGCAGCTGAGTTAGTTGGGGTTTTCTCAGTATTACTCAGTCGTGTCAGTTTCCAAATTAATCTACAAGCCAGAACTCTGATGTTTGAGCCTGTAGGTCCACTGAAAATCCATGAAAAGGGCCGATGATAGGAAATATGCACTTTTGCAACGAGCTGAAGCAGACAGACTGAGCAAACTAACAGGTTCTTGTTCTAAATGATTGTAAGAATGATTGATGTCCTTTGTACAGGAACAGCACAGACAGACACAAACTGCTCTGACTGCACTGGAGGAACCTTTTCAGATGGATCATTGACTTCCTGTCAGGAACACACAAGGTAAGTGACTGCGTGCACGCGCGCACGCGCACGCACACACACACACACGCACACACAGTATAACAGTTCTCATACATTTCCTCTGTTCCTCCAGATGTGAATCAAAGAACCTTCAGGAGAAAACTCCAGGAACCTCCTCAGCTGATGCTGAATGTGAAGAACCAAGCAGTACAAACACAGCACAAACTGTCAGCGTGGTTTTGGTCCCTGTTGTTGTTGTTGTTGTTGGGGCCATACTGTGGCGTGTAATTTATTATAAAAAGTTTCACAAGCAAAAAGGTACGATTAGCATTAGAAAGCTAAATGTTTCATGTAAATGTTTCTGCCTCATGTCTTTGTTGCTGACTCGTGTGTTTATGCACAGGAGCAGGACAAGAAGAGGCTGGAAAGACTGAGGTATGTTTATATAACCTTGAGTCTGATCTGTAGAACAGTATCTTTGTAATGATGACTCATGTTGATTCATGGAAGTCACTGATGGATCATTCTGTTTTATGCTCCAGGCCCTGAGGGATAATCCTGAGGAAACATCTCCAGGTGAGACAGCATTGATCCCTTTACAGTGTGAATGTGTATCCACTTCACACAAACAGGGACTTTGACTCTGTGTTTGACTCTGTGTGTGTGTGTGTTCAATATGGATAACAACACAGATAAACCTATCATATATATATGTTAGGATATAATATAAAGTGATATTAACATGTACAACACTGTAATGAGCCTCTGATTAGAGCCACAGTGTGCTGCACATGTCAATCACCCAGCTGCATCACTGAAACCAGGCTGACAGTGGATCATCACACTGTGGAACAATAAGGAATGCTATGATGTAACATTAAAAACAAAACACCTGAGGAACTTAAATCAGATGTAGTTGTAATAAATCCAGGTTTATCTCTCACTTACACCATCATTTAACCAGGGAATTGTTTCAACACGTTGATTCCTACTGGCTCTGTCTGTGAGGGAGCAGCTTCATAAGCATCACACCGGGAGAGCAGGTGGGAGTTTTATTCTCCCAGAATGTTTAAAGACACATGGGTCACAAAGGTCACAGACAGATAACTGTATGTAGAGTCAACAGAGCGGCTCCAGAGGCTCAATATAGAGCAACCTAACATCACTCAGCTCCTCTGATCTCTGGTTTTGTCTCCACATGAAGAAGACGGCGAAAGGTGGAAGAGCTTGGTCCTCGACCCCAGGGTCCATCATCACCAAGCTGGACAGTATTCTTCACACAAAGACGATGGAGCAGCAGCAGGGACAAACACACAAACAGACGATATCAGTGGCCTCCCATAAGCAGATCATCTGAGGCCTGTTCAGGAGCCACAGCTTCAACCTTCACCTGCACTGTCCTGGACATTAGACAGAGAATAGCAGCAGCATGTAGATGGAAAATGGCAGTCAGTTTATATTCAAGTAGGTGTGACTGTAAAGTGTTAACTACTTCCTGTCAGTGTCCTGTAGCCGATCTTCCTCCTGACAAAGTAGACGGGGCCGGATGATGAAGTCATGTACCGACGCCGCCTGTTTGAAGGGAGAGGAATGACTTCTCTTCCTTTTGATTTCCTGTGAACTGGAAGCATGGATGTTATAATGCTGCAGGCAGGAGATGAAGGCAGGAGGATGATGAGCTACAGGACACTGACAGGAAGGCTGTTCACTCTTCACACTCACACTTCACTTACACTTAATTTTACTTGTGCAGTCAATCTAGAAAGGTTAAGTGGACCAAAGCAGGGTTTGTATGTTTGGTGGGCGTGACCAGCTGAGAGGACTCGTCTCAGACCGGACCACATAAGCCTAGAGTCTAGACAGAGTCCACTCAGAGAGACCCAAGACCCTAGACCGCTAGTTGTGTACTATGAGCACTTCAGCTGTCTTTATGTTCTACATTGTTCTGATTGTTTGTTAGTTAGCTGCTGTCCTGGTTTGTCACGATGCTTTGATATTAACATTAAACCTTCATTCTTTTGCCTTAACAGATCTCTGCATTCTGACCTCATTTAGAGGTCGTGACCCCACTAATTGATATCACAATTAGTTTCACATACAAAGGATGTAAATAAACGTACAACCAACTCAAACAACAAACAACTTCACTGATTGACTCATCCCAGTGACCTGTACTATAAAGGAAGCTCAGCAGACTTCACCATCGAGCTTCATCAGAATCACAACTGCTAATCAATACGTTTGTTAATGCAGCCATGCGTGAGCTCACAAGACTGGATGATCACATGAGGATACGTATTCCATTCTGGAGGGGCTTCTGTCTTATCGCATTATTGTTTGTAATGTATATTTTTTTAATCTGTACAGTGCTTTGGTAACCTCTGTTCAGCTTGTTTCCAAAATACAAATTTTAATACATACACATTTTTTTGATATCACCTGTTTCTCATCATTATTTTAGTTGCAATCCCCGCAGCAAAGCAAGTCAGAAGTGTCCATAAATGTCTGCCTTCCATCATGAATCTGTAGTTTTGGTAAAGAATATCCTTGTGGAAGTGAAGCAGATTTTGCTGCTATCTAAACTCCTGCAGGTACCTGCAGGATCACCTTGATGTACCTTTGAGGCTTAAAGGATCCTGCAGGTACTGTGAACCCTATTTTACAAACGAGGTGATTGGTCAAGAGGCGGAACTTGAAATGTCACAGCTTGGAACACAAGTTACCGAGGTGATAGAGCTGATTAGCTACTTAACCCCTTCATCTCTCTTTGCAGTCCTAGGAAGAAAACTCAACAGACTTGACTTGGCTTGCAACTCTGAACCGTGCAGTCAGCGTGTAGGAACAAGATGGAACGCTCACATGCAGCATCTTTTAGGTCAGAGCAGTAAAGGATCATGTGAGAGGCGTACGAAGAATATAAAGATATGATGACAGCAAAGAGCAACACCACAGTTGCACACAACACTAAAGAGGAATGATGGCGTTGCTGGCAGGGTTGTCTGTGTATGTGTACAGCATGTTTGTGTGTTATCCTATTTTTATGATTCTGTGTAAAGTGAACTGAAACATTCTTGTCAAATGCACTTTAACCCCTCAGTCACTCTTCACAGTCCAGGCTCTTGGTTACAACAGGTGGTTAGAGGATGTCAAGCCGGCCATGGGGTTTCAGTTATGATTCATAGTTTTTGTGAAACTAGGTGTTATCTTTAGATTAGATTAGAGTCAACTGTATTGTCGTGGAGCGGGTAAAGGCCAAAGAAATGCATTAAGCATCCAAGCAGATGTGCTAAAATGTATGGTATGATACACAGAGAACTATTATATACAGGTCATATATATGTGTGTATAATAGTGCAAGGATCTGTGCAAAACAGTGTATTCTATTTAATTCTATTTATTATAAGTGCAATAATTTAGGGTTAATATATATTTTAGAACAGTGTATATTTATATCTACATTAATTGTTTAATGTATATTAGTTCTGCACATAATAATTTCCACATTATTCATTGTTTCGCGTGTTTATTTCGTATTCGAAAGGGGGCGGGCTCCTCCTGAACCTGGCAACCCGCGTTCTCTGCGTACAGACGGAGGAAGAGGGAGGTTTCAATTATTATTCATTGTTTATTGTTTGTTTGCTTTTTCTGCTTAAATAACTATCCGGTGTGCCAATTGTAGCGTAATTTCGTTCGAATGTACACTATGACGATATGACAAAGTTATAAAAGTGCATAAATTCCTCTAGTCTAGAAGACGGCAGAGTTTCGCGTGTTTATTTCGTATTTGAAAGGGGGCGGGCTCCTCCTGAACCTGGCAACCCGCGTTCTCTGCGTACAGACAGAGGAAGATGGTGGATTCACAGACCGCCGCGTGCTCCCGACTCCGACACACACACTCAGGAGAACACACTCTGTCTCAGCCCGGGGTCAGACACAGACAACGCGGGGACAAAAACAGATAATAACCGAGGAAAGCTTCTAAGGAAAGACACGTTTCCGCCACAGCTCTCAACTCTTAACGGAAGAGTTACACGGGGTGTGTTGGCGGCAAGCGGCGCTAGCCAGCGTTAGCCTGTGGAGTGTAAACACGAGTGTGGGCGAGGGTTCGAGTCCGACGCCGGGAGGGTTTTGACCCAGCGACCAGGCGAGACGGACCACGAGGCGGGGTCGCCCTGCTGCCTACCGCCTTCAACGGGACACCGGGAACTGCTCGCACCGGGGACGAGCCGGCTAGGAGTGCGACCGAGCTAACGCTGCCAGCTGACCTCAGCTAGTTTTGTTGTGATTTGGGTGATGCCGCGAAGCAAGAAGGGCAAGCGAGGCTCCGGTAAGCCCGGTGAGTAACAATCACACACACGCTCACTCTGCACACACACACTCTGACACGGAATGAGGAGGTTTGTGGTGTAAATGCGCGTCTCCCCTTTAAAGCGGCTAACTAGCAGACATACCGCCGCCATATGGAGTTTAAGAGAACACACGGGGCTGTGCTGCTCTATGGGCTTAGTTTGTGATTATAAGTGGTTGATATTGATTAATCTGTGCTGCAGAGAAGAGGGGGGGTTGACTGGTTTGTGGGCGAAATCGCCCCGTAAAGTCGATCGATGGGTTAACTTTAAAGTTTGCTGCGCTGAATAGAAGAGTCACCATGAAGCCCTTACTCTCAGGGGTCAAAGGTTATTAATAGCAGCGCGCAACGTCCGGTCAGGGCCGGGACGTGAAGCGGTCCGTCCCTGAGGGAGCCCCTTGGCCGCGGGTTGGACCTCATAACGTCTGGGACACATTTAGCTCAACGTGTTCGGCACTGTTACTGTACTACACCGTGCACGTGCCTGGAGCCCCCCCCCCCCACCAGGGAGTGACGTAGCTGCTGAAACACGTGCGACCCACTCACACACACACACTCTCACAGGTTAGTGGAAGGTGGGTTCTTCTAGAAGTTTATAATTCACTTCAAACACATAATTGCTCTTTTTAAGTCTAAGTTAATCCACTCAGACTGGTTCGTCTGTCAATCACAGATCTCCCTGGTAACAAAGGTAAGACACTGATCTTCCATAAGAGAAGAAACCCCTAGAAGTGGAGGCTTTGTTGCCATGTGACCTTGATGGACCAATCGGAGCCCTCCTGGTGCCCCTTCAGTCACTCAGGCTTCTCCAGCCGGCCGTCATTGTTTTGCAATTCAAATGTGTGTGTGATGAATGAAACCGTGGAGCTCAATCACTCTGTGTGTTCTTCTGCATCACCGCCATTTTCTGCCCCTCCCCCCTCCTTCACCCATGCGTCCATCGATGCCTCCTCTGTTCCGTCCGTCTGTCCATCTCACGCCCGTCCCTCCACTCCTTGTCTCCAGGCTCCCTTCGTCAGGAGGTTCTTCAGGTGCAGCTGTCAGCTAAAGCCTCGCCGGGGTTGAAAGGTAACGCCTTCGAACCGTGGCACTTGACCCCTGACCTGAGCTTCACGCCCGCTTGAGGCTGGCATGCATGGAGCAAACCTAATGTCCACTCACACACTCTAACACACCGTGTGACTTTACGTCTCAGCAGCCAAACTCTTCACCAGAGTTCTGTAGTACGGATCGCCCCCAGGTTTCACCACACCTGACCTCCTAATCTGACCCGACCCCTCACAGCGCGTGGCTGCTAACATCTGGTCCTGTTTTGTTGTCACCAGGTGTCGGCGTTCCTGCGTTCTTGCTTAAACCTCTGCAGACGTGAAGCTTCTAGTTCGCCTGTGTTGACACCAGAAAGTCGGGCTGCCATTGTTTTGTGTTTGTGGCTTTGTTTACTGTCTCTTTGTCCTCTCCAGTTGGTGTCTTTGTGTGTCGTCCTCTTGCTCTGGGCTCCTCTGTGACCCCTGCTGAGGAGACGACGCCCTCGTCTGTGAGCAGGACTTGGTTTCCTTACTTTAGCAGACGTCTTACATGAACTCGCCTGACATCTGTGTGTCGGTGTGTTCTGGTTAGAGCCAACGCCTCGTCAGCACAGAGCAGCAAAGTGGAGAGGACACGTGAGCTCACACACACATAGCTGAGCTGGCAGGCTTGGCGTGGGAAGAGGCGTGTGTGTGTGTAGCTGCAGGGGAGGAACGAGTGGAGTTCAAGGACGATTCCTGTGAAATGACAGAGCGGCGGCTCAGACGGGAAAGCCTGCGAGCTGCTGAGTGAGAATGTGAGCCAGGAGAGTTCAGGCTGGAAAAGTGTTCAGTCAGCAGCTGGAGTGTGAGCAGGCCCAGCTGAGCGTGGAGAAGAGGAGTGTGACCGCTCAGTTACTCCCACTGACCTGGCTGACCTGTGCACACACACACTGAATGAATATATGGCCCCTCTACTCTCCTGTAATCCAACCTACAGTAGAAAGTCCTGAGCTGGCAAGAGCCCGACATGACATGTTGGTATCCTCAGGACAGTGTGTGTACCAGCAGCAGCTCAGGTTAAACTGTGAGCTTCCTGCTGGACCGGCTTCTCCGTGGGTTAGAGTGTGTGTGGGGCTGAGTGTATTTATACGCGTGTGTGTGTGTAAAGCTCTCCTGGTGTACAGTTACTGACAGAGGAGGACAGCTGAGCAGGGTTGGTTTGAAATCACCTCGCCCAAAACTGCAATTAATGCTGACTCAGACTCTAAAGCTGTCAGAGTTCCTTCTTCTCTCTCTCCTCACACTTCCTGTCCTCTGTGATCCATACTAAACTTTATTGATCTGTGCTGCAGTTAACTAACACAGGCATCGGGTGGGCGGGGCTAGAGCTTGGTGGGCGGGGCTATAGCCTGGTGGGCGGGGCCATTATCCGACCTGTTGCACTCTGAGCCGTTGGGTGTCAAAGGTGTGTGAGGTGAGCAGGGTAACGGGTAAACGCCCTGTCTGACGCCGCCGAAGCGCTGAACAGCGTTACTCACCCTCGCTAATGAGGGAAAACGCCATCGCACGTTGGACCCAATAACCTGCCTGGCAACACACACACACACACACACACACACACACACACACACACACACACACACACACACACACACACACACACACACACACACACACACACACAGTCACACACAGTCACTAACTGAGACCCTCGCACACTCTAAGCTGACATCATCCCTTTGCTCTCTGCAGGTAAGAACGGGCTGAAGGGAGAGTCGGGCGCCAGCGATGATGAGCTGAACTCTGAAATCCTCAGCCACTGCAGCAGCGCCAGTGAGAGCACATCGGCCCTGGAGGAGGGAGCAGGTGTGTGCACACACACACACACACACACACACACACACACAGTATGTATGGACGCTTGTGTCTAACTCATCTAATGTGTGTGTGTGTGTGTGTTAAAGGGGGCGAGCCGGTGGATGAACTGACGGCTCAGGAGGAGACAGAGGACAAACTCAAGCAGTGCATAGACGACCTGATGGACAAGAGGTGAGGACACAACAAGAGTCTGTCCTCACTGCTGCAGAGGGACGAGGTTGATTAAGACACAATATGATGATTCTCTCTGTCTCTGTCTGTCCCTCTCTCTCTGTCTCTGTCTCTCTGTCTCTGTCTGTCTCTGTCTCTGTCTCTCAGTGCTAAGACTCGTCTTGCAGGTCTTGAGTCGCTCCGTCAGGCCTTTTCCTCCAGAGTGTTGTACGACTTCTTCATCGAGCGACGCCTCACCGTCAGTGACTGCCTGGAGCGAAGCCTGAAGAAAGGTGTGTGTGTGTGTGCGCGTGTGTGGGTGTGTGTGTGTGGGGGGTCATGTTGGTTCTCATGGTTCGCTGACTCCTCCTCCTCTTCCTCCCCTCAGGCGGCGGTGAGGAGCAGGCAGCAGCAGCCACACTCTTCGCCCTGCTGTGCGTCCAGCTGGGTGGCGACGAGGCAGAGGAGGGCTTCAAGATGCTCCGCCCCGTCCTCACTGCCGTCCTGATGGACGGCGGTGCCAGCGTGGCGGCCCGTCAGAGCGTGAGTCGCCGCTACGTCATGTGAAGAACCTAGACTTTGATGTTTAAGCCGCTCTGCTGTTCTGACGTGTCTCTCTCTCTCCCCTCAGTGTGCCAGAGCGCTCGGGATCTGCTGCTACGTCTCTGCGTCTGAGGAGGTGAGGACGGCTCGCTCTTCCTCCTGTCTCCGTGATCTCTGAGGACCTCCGCTCCTCATCGCCTCTCTCTGTTCCTCACCCTTTCTTCTTCCTCTGCTCCGGCCCCTGTAGGACCTGGTGATGTCCATGACCCTGCTGGAGAGCCTCTTCACGTCCTCCTACCCAAACAGAGAGGGGACGCTGCCCACGCCCAAGCCCGGGAGCGCCGCCCTCCACAGCGCCGCCCTGCAGGGCTGGGCACTGCTTGTCACCCTCTGCCCCGCCTCCAGAGTCAACCAGCTGCTTGACCTGTGAGTAACAGAAACAAGGGAGGACCAGATCCTCCTCTTCTTCTTCCTCTTCTTCTGTTTCTCACGCTTGCTTTAATCAAGTCTAGCAGAGTTCAGCGTTTCTGCCGTGGTTTAGAAAGAGGACTTCCAGGTCTTGAGATGTTGCAGTAGAATGGTGAAATCTCCCTAAAGTTGTTGGTAGTTGAGCAACAAACGATTTGCTTTCCTAACATGTTGGTTGAGGGTGATTGTTGCTAGGAGACGATGTTACATCACTGATGTCATGAAGGATGTATGTATTATTATTATTATTATGTGTCTGAAGGCAAACACAATACAGAAACGCTGAGGGCAGGAAACCTGACAACCTTTCCACCCATCGCCTGCAGCCTGTGTGTGTTTGACGGGATGTTTTGTGTTTCCATGGTTACCTGCAGGCATCTCCCCAAGCTGCAGGCCTGCTTAGAGAGCAGCGACGTCAACTACAGGATCGCAGTGGGCGAGAGCATTGCCCTGCTGGTGGAGCTGGGACGAGACATAGACGAGGTGAACACACACACACACACACACACACACACACACACACACACACACACACACACACACACACACACACACACACACACCTGGAGGTTCTCATCTGGTGGAGCTGGAAGAATAAACACACTCTCCCTCTTATCTACACACTGTAACTGAACTGTAACACTCCTTTTTGTGTGTGTGCGTGGGTGTAGGACTTTGAGGTGGAGGACAGCGAGAGCCTGTGTGTGTGTCTGAAGAGCTTAGCCACAGACGGCAACAAACACCGAGCCAAGAACGACCGGAGGAAGCAGCGCTCCATCTTCAGGGAGGTGCTGCACTACATCGAGGTGTGTGTGTGTGTGTGTGTGGTTCATGGCTGTAACAAACATTCCTGTCTTGGTCGGCGTCTTCGTCTTCCTCGCCCTTCACTCATGTCCCTGTGTCTGCAGAGCGAGGACTTCACAGTGGAGAGGATCCGCTTTGGCGTGGAGAGCCTTTACATCGACAGCTGGACCAGGAGGCGGATCTACGACGCCTTCAAGGACCTGCTGGAGTCTGGAGTCAGACACCACCTGCAGGTCAGGGAACGCACCAGGCAGGAGCAGGGGTCAGAGGTCAGGGAGAGGTGAAGTGAAGTTTGTTCCTCATGTGTTTGGGCTTTGTTGTTGCAGTTCAACCCTCTGCTCAGAGACATCTTCGGCCTGGGGGCGCCCATCATCATCGACGCCGCCGTCAAAGGCACTAAGATCTCACGCTTTGAGAAGGTAAAGAGCTTTGTAACGCTTTATTATGTCTGTTTCCTTCTGTGTTGTCATGGCGGCGGCATAAAAATTACTTCCTGTCTCTTCCTTTGTGGTTCCAGCATCTTTTCAACTCGGCGGCCTTCAAGGCGAGGACCAAACAGATGAACAAAGTCCGGGACAAGCGAGCCAACGTCATGTGAGAGGACGAGGAAGAATATGCCGGCGACACCTCAGGGTGACGGACACAAACCGATGCCTTTGACCTTTAACCTCACAGGTGTGAAACTTTTAACGGGGCCGATTGTTTTCCTCTCTGGCTCTCTGAGGATCTGAGAGTGACAGTTTGTCTTCAGAATGGAGCCCAGCTTTACCTCTGATCGGCTCCTCTCAGAATGTTGCTTCATCCATGTGAATCCTCACAAACACAGAAGGTGCAGCGGCTCTTAGGTCGCCGAGTGTTGTGGTGGAACAGGCGGAGCTTCGCCGTGACCCTCAGATCTGTCGCGTACCTTCAGACTCGGCGTCCCGCTCAACGTTCCCTCTGGCGTTCTGACTTCAGACCCGAGCAGCCACAGACATATTCCCTCTCCCTCTCCTGGCTCCGTCTCCGTCCTCAGACCCCAGAGTCGCTGCCAAACCAGGAACGGACTTCAGAACCAATGCAAGCTAAAGGAACACGCCTGTGTGTGTGTGTGTGTGTGTGTGTGGGGTGTTTGCTTGAGTGTGTGTGTGTTTTACTTGATTTTTAATTGACACCACAGAATGAAACACTTGGAAACAAAGGAGAAGACTCTTGCCTGATTGAAGATGAGATCTTTGTATTCATATTTCAGAGGGATGAAATGGATTTTAACCATTTTTTGGTGCACAATTGTATTTTACTTTCTAATTTATTGAAAGGAGAGAACAGAAGTGTGTGACTTTAAAGGAACAGTGATCATATGATGAAGATGAGAGTAATTATACATTTATTCATGTATATTTTTAATGCAGGTCACTGGGGGGTATACAGTACAATCTATGTGTGTGTATTACACACACGCACACTGTACATAGGGATGTGTGGTGAACCTGATAAGTTGAAATGATTTGTGCCTCTGATCACTAAAGGTTTGGTGCTGCTGTCCATGAGCGAGACATAATTCAGTTTAATTCAGACGCCTCAGATGAAAACATGAAGTTTGGTGTCTTAATTTGGAAAGATATTAAATAGAAACAGACACTTCTTAGTTCTGGGAACTATAGTGAAACCTTCACTCAACTGTCAGAGGCTCTGGTGTTATGGAACAAATGAAATAAAAGTATATTCGAGCACTCCCTGTGTTGTCTTCAATTCTATTTTTTTTCCCAACTCAATTCCAAATCGATATTCATGTTCTCATCCATACTGTACTAACCGCGACTTGTAGTTCACTAGCAGCAGTCTATATCCATCTGTCGCCCTCTTGCGGTGACGGTTGGTTGTGCCCTGCACCCCTCCAAAGTGGTACGGTCCATTCAGCATGGAGGCTGCGGGACGAAGCAGGCGGCTGACAGGAGTTCAGCCGAGCCGTCGCGAGGCAAGCTCACTCAGGGGCTTCTCTGGGTGACGTCATCAGCGGCGGACACTAGTGATTGTGACCAAGCGGCGCGCGCGAGAGTGCAGTTAGCTAGTTTGTTTGATAAGCGCGTGCTTGTGTGTGTGTGTGAGAGAGAGAGTGTGTGTGTCCCTGTTGCCATGGAGCCCAGAGTCAGCGGCCTCTACGCGGAGGTCAGCAGCCTTCCTACTCCTGTTTCTGCCGACGTGACGGAGCAGAAACTCCAGGAGACAAGAAAAAGCTACACGGTGACAGGAGGTGACTGACTGTCTGTCTGTCTGTCTGTCTCTGTCTTGTGTATCTGTGTGTGTGTGTGTGTGGGTCTCTCTCTTTTGGATGTCTCTCTATCTGTGTGTGTGTGTGTGTGTCTCTCTCTCTGTGTCTCTCTCAGTAGTCTCTCTCTCCTGAGGTCTCTGATCTGTGACCTAAGCTGATAAATGGGTTTACATAGCGTAACCATCTGCTGGGATGTCGTGTCTTTGATTTCTGCCTCGGGTCAAAGGTCAGGGCTGTAACCTAGGCCTGGTCTCAAACCGTGTGTGTGTGTGTGTATCCAGAGTGGATCCAGAGTGATTTGGTTCGAGGCTCCAGGCTTCACTTCTCACAGCAGTGGACTCTGACAGCTGACGACCACAAGACCGTGACCTCCGTCCTCCCACCAGGAGCCTGCGCCCCACGAGCTGGAGAGTGAGGCCCCAACGCATGCTCGCCCGTACACACGCACAACCACTCGCCCGTACACACAGGAAGTTGTTGTGATTGTTCTTTGCTCGTTTCCCATCCAGGTTACTGAGCCGACTCTCGCCCGCTTCAGGCCTAAGGGCGGTCGTCAGGGAAACCGGAGGGCAGCAGCTCCTGGAGGTGAGACGGATCACATGGAGATGATAGAGTGTGTGTGCGAGAGAGATAGAGAGAGAGAGAGAGAGAGAGCTCTCAGTCTCACCCATGTTTGTCCTTCCTCAGATATGGGCCGGACACGGACTCAGGAAGTGCCTCAACCTGACGGCACACAACCAGCATGGCAGAGTGTACGACGATGGTGAGACTGTGTGTGTGTGTACATGGTTGATGTATGTTTATGTGTCTCTGTGTACTTACTGTGTGTTCCCAGCCCAGTTTGGCTGTCTGTCGTGGTCGGAGTGTGAGGACAAGCTGCTGTATGTAGCTGAGCAGAGCAGAAGCACTGCTGCACACACACATGAGGGACAACCTGCCTTTGGGAAGGTGCTGCAACACACACACACACACACACACACACACACACACACACACACACACACACCCTTAATGGATGATGTTTATGATGAGTTTCTTTCTTTGTTAAACTTGTGTGTGTGTGTGTAGGACAGGAGTGTGTACTGTGAGGACTGGGGTGAGGGTCTGACCGGTAAGAGCGTTCCGGTGGTGTGTGTGGTGAATCTGCAGACGGGTGCGGTCCGCGTGCTGCAGGGCGTCCCGCCTCACGTCTCGCCTGGACAGGTGAGGACAGAGGAGACAAGGACACGTCCCTGATGTGGAGGACATCAAAGCTGCCACACTCGTCCTTTCATTCACGCATGTGTGTGTGTGTCTCCAGGCTCTGTGGGCTCCAGGAGGTCAGTCTGTCTTCTTTGTGGGCTGGTGCCAT